>NC_057795.1:616693077-616702780 GCF_018294505.1 Triticum aestivum | reverse complement strand
AAAGAAGCCTAAAAAGGAAAAAAGGAGAGAAAAATAAAAAAATGAGAGAAAAGAGAGAAGGGACAATGTTACTATCCTTTTACCACACTTGTGCTTAAGAGTAGCAACATGTTCTTCATATAGAGAGTCTCTTGAGTTATCACTTTCATATACTAGTGGGAATTTTCATTGTAGAACTTGGCTTGTATATTCCTATGATGGGCTTCCTCAAATGCCCGAGGTCTTCATGAGCAAGAAATTTGGATGCACACCCACTTAGTTTTCAGTTTGAGCTTTCATATACTTATAGCTCTAGTGCGTTCGTTGCAAGGCAATCCCTACTCCTTGCATTGACATCAATTGATGGGCATCTCCATAGCCCATTGATTAGCCGCGTCGATGTGAGATGTTCTCCTTTTTTGTCTTCTCCACAACCACCATTCTATTCCACCTATAGTGCTATGTCCATGGCTCACCCTCATGTATTGCGTGAAAGTTGAAAAAGTTTGAGAATAATAAAGTATGAAACAATGGCATGGCTTGTGATACGTCCATTTTGCATCATGCTTTTATATCAATATTTATTGCATTATGGTCTGTTATTACACGTTATGTCACAATACTTATGGCTATTCTCTCTTATTTTACAAGGTTTATCATGAAGAGGGAGAATGCCGGCAGCTGAAATTCTGGCTGGAAAAGGAGCAAATATTGGAAACCTATTCTGCACAGCTCCAAAAGTCCTGAAACTCCATGAAAGTCATTTTTGGAATTAATAAGAATTATTGAGCAAAGAAAGTACCAGAGGTGGCCCACACCCTGGCCACGAGGGTGGGGGGTGCCCCCCTACTAGGCGCGCCCCTTGTCTCCTGGGTCCCCTGTTGGCCCTCCGGTGCCCATCTTCTGCTATATGAAGTCTCTTACCCTGGAAAAAATCATAAGCAAGCTTACGGGATGAAACTCCGCCGCCACGAGGCGGAACCTTGGCGGAACCAATCTAGGGCTCTGGCGGAGCTGTTCTGTCGGCGAAACTTCCCTCCGGGAGGGGGAAATCATCACCATCGTCATCACCAATGATCCGCTCAACGGGAGGGGGTCAATCTCCATCAACATCTTCACCAGCACCATCTCCTCTCAAAACCCTAGTTCATCTCTTGTATCCAATCTTGTATCAAAACCACAAATTGGTACCTGTGGGTTGCTAGTAGTGTTGATTACTCCTTGTAGTTGATGCTAATTGGTTTACTTGGTGGAATATCATATGTTCAGATCCTTAATGCATATTAATACTCCTCTGATCATGAACATGAATATGCTTTGTGAGTAGTTACGTTTGTTCCTGAGGACATGGGTGAAGTCTTGCTATTAGTGGTCATGTGAATTTGGTATTCGTTTGATATTTTGATGAGATGTATGTTGTCTCTCCTCTAGTGGTGTTATGTGAACATTGACTACATGACACATCACCATTATTTGGGCCTAGAGGAAGGCATTGGGAAGTAATAAGCAGATGATGGGTTGCTAGAGTGACAGAAGCTTAAACCCTAGTTTATGCGTTGCTTCGTAAGGGGCTGATTTGGATCCACTAGTTTCATGCTATGGTTAGGTTTACCTTAATACTTCTTTTGTAGTTGCGGATCCTTACAATAGGGGTTAATCATAAGTGGGATGCTTCTCTAAGAAAGGGCAGTACCCAAGCATCGGTCCACCCACATATACAATTATCAAAGTATCGAACACGAATCATATGAGCGTGATGAAAACTAGCTTGATGATAATTCCCATGTGTCCTCGGGAGCACTTTTCTCATTATAAGAAATTGTCTAGGCTTGTTCGTTGCTACAAAAAGGATTGGGCCACCTTGCTGCTACTCGTTACAAATTATCCTATCACAAAACTATCTGTTACCTACAATTTCAGTGCTTGCAGAGAATACCTTACTGAAAACCGCTTGTCATTTCCTTCTGCTCCTCGTTGGGTTCGACACTATTACTTATCAAAAGGACTACGATAGATCCCCTATACTTGTGGGTCATCAAGACTCTTTTTTGGTGTCGTTGCCGTGGAGTGAAGCGCCTTTGGTGAGTGGAACTTGCTAAGGAAACATTTATATAGTGTGCTGAAATTTTCTGTCACTTGTTACTATGGAAACTAATCCTTTGAGGGGCTTGTTCGGGGCATCTTCGCCCCAACCAGTAGAGCAAAGAGTTGCTCCTCAACCTACTGAACCTACTGAAAATGTTTACTTTGAGATTCCTTCGGGTATGATAGAGAAACTGCTAGCTAATCCCTTTGCAGGAGATGGAACATTGCATGCCGATTTACACCTTATCTTTGTGGATGAAGTTTGTGGATTATTTAAGCTTGTAGGTATTCCCGATGATGTTGTTAAGAGGAAGGTCTTCCCTTTATCTTTGAAGGGAGACGCATTGACATGGTATAGGTTATGTGATTATACAGGATCTTGGAACTATAAACGATTGAAATTGGAATTTCACCAGAAGTTCTATCCTATGCATCTTGTTCATCGTGATAGTAATTAAAAATATAATTTCTGGCCTCGCGAAGGAGAAAGCATTGCTCAAGCTTAGGGGAGGCTTAAGTCAATGTTATATTCATGCCCCAATCATGGGCTCTCAAGAGAAATGATTATTCAAAAAAATTATGCTCGGCTTTCTGTCAATGTTCGCACCATGCTCGATACTTCCTGTGCTAGTTCTTATATGCTGAAGACTACTGAATTCAAGTGGGATTTATTGAAAAGAATTAAATGCAACTCTGAAGATTGGGGTTCCGACTATGGTAAGGAGTCAAGTATGACACCTAAGTTTGATTGTGTTAAATCTTTTATGGATAGTGATGCTTTTCGTGGATTTAGCGCTAAATATGGACTTGACTCTGAGATAGTAGCTAATTTTTGTGAATCTTTTGCTACTCACGTTGATCTCCCTAAGGAGAAGTGGTTTAGATATAATTCTCCCACTGAAGTAAAAGTAGTTGCACCTATTACAGTTGAAGAAAAGACTATCACTTATAATGATCCTATTGTTCCTACTACTTATGTTGAGAAACCACCTTTCCCTGTTAGGATAAAGGATCATGCTAAAGCTTCAACTATGGTTCGTAAGAGTAATACTAGAACATATACACCTCCTGAGGAAATTAAAGTTGAACCTAGTATTGCTATGGTTAAAGATCTGTTGGATGATAATATAGATGGGCATGTTATTTATTTCTGTGATGAAGCTGCTAATATTGCTAGACCAGATGCTAGGATACATAGACCTGTTGTAGGCATGCATGTTATTTCTGTTAAAATAGGAGATCATTTTTATCATGGCTTATGTGATATGGGTGCTAGTGCTAGTGCAATACCTATTTCCCTATATAAATAAATTATGCATGATATTGCACCTGCTGAGTTAGAAGATATTGATGTTACAATTAAGCTTGCCAATAGAGATACTATTACACCATTTGGGATTGTTAGAGATGTTGAAGTCTTGTGTGGGAAAGTTAAATATCCTGCTGATTTTCTTGTTCTTGGTTCCCCACAAGATGACTTTTGTCCCCTTATATTTGGCAAACCCTTCTTGAATACTGTCAATGCTAGGATTGATTGCAAAAAGGATGTAGTTACAATTGGCTTAGGGGATATGAAACACGAGTTTAATTTTGCTAAGTTTCGTAGACAACCCCATGATAAAGAATTGCCTAGTAAGGATGAAATTATTGGTCTTGCTTCTATTGTCGTGCCTCCTACTGATCCGTTAGAACAATATTTGCTAGAGCATGAAAATGACATGTTTATGAATGAAAGAAGGGAAATAGATGAAGTATTCCTTCAACAGGGTCCTATTCTGAAACACAACTTGCCTGTTGAAATCCTAGGGGATCCCCCTCCACCCAAGGGCGATCCCGTGTTTGAGCTCAAACCTTTACCTAATAATCTTAAATCTGTTTTTCTTGATGAAAAGAAGATATATCCTGTTATTATTAGTGCTAACCTTTCAGAGCAAGACGACGAAAGATTATTGTAACTCTGAAGAAGCACTATGCTGCTATTGGATATACTCTGGATGATCTTAAGGGCATTAGTCCCACTCTATGCCAACACAAAATAAAATTGGAGAAAGATGCCAAACCAGTTAGAGATCCTCAACGACGGTTAAATCCTAAGATGAAAGAAGTGGTAATAAAGGAGATACTAAAGCTCCTTGAGGCAGGTATAATTTATCCCGTTGCTTATAGTGATTGGGTAAGTCGTGTCCATTGCGTTCCTAAAAAGGGAGGTATTATTGTTGTTCCTAAAGATAAAGATGAATTGATTCCGCAAATAATTATTATAGGTTATAGGATGGTAATTGATTTCCGTAAATTAAATAAAGCTACTAAGAAAGATCATTACCCTTTACCTTTTATTGATCAAATGCTAGAAAGACTATCCAAGCACACAGATTTCTGCTTTCTAGATGGTTATTCCTGCTTCTCTCAAATACCTGTGTCAGCGGAAGATCAATCAAAAACTACTTTTACTTGCCCTTTCGGTACTTCTCCTTATAGACGTATGCCTTTTGGTTTTATGTAATGCACCTGCTACCTTTCAAAGATGCATGATGGCTATATTCTCTGACTTTTGTGAAAAGATTTGTGAGGTATGCATGGATGACTTCTCTGTTTATGGATCCTCTTTTGATGATTGCTTGAGCAACCTTGATCGAGTTTTGCAGAGATGTGAAGACACTAGTCTCGTCTTGAATTGGGAAAGGTGCCACTTTATGGTTAATGAAGGCATTGTCTTGGGGCATAAGATTTCTGAAAGAGGTATTGAAGTTGATAAAGCTAAAGTTGATGCTATTGAAAAGATGACATGTCCCAAGGACATAAAAGGTATAAGAAGTTTCCTTGGTCATACTGGTTTTTGAAGGAGGTTCATTAAGGACTTTTCTAAAATCTCTACGCCTCTGACTAATCTATTGCAAAAAGATATTCCTTTTGTCTTTAATGATGATTGTGTAGAAGCATTTGAAATACTTAAGAAAGCTTTGATCACTGCACCTATTGTTCAGCCACCTGATTGGAATTTACACTTTGAAATTATGTGTGATGCTAGTGATTATGTTGTAGCTGTTGTTCTAGGGCAAAGAGTTGATAAGAAATTAAATGTTATCCAGTATGCAGGTAAAACTCTTGATACTGCCCAGAGAAATTATGCTACTACTGAAAAAGAATTCTTAGCAGTTGTATTTGCTTGTGATAAGTTCAGACCTTATATTGCTGATTCTAAAGTTACTATTCACACTAATCATGCTGCTATTAAATATCTTATGGAAAAGAAAGATGTTAAGCCTAGACTTATTAGATGGGTTCTCTTGCTCCAAGAATTTGATTTACATATTGTTGATAGAAAGGGAGCTGAGAACCCCGTTGCAGACAACTTGTCTAGGTTAGAGAATGTTCTTGATGACCCACTACATATTGATGATAGCTTTCCTGATGAACAATTAGTGGTGATTAATGCTTCTTGTATTGCTCCATGGTATGCAGATTATGCTAATTACATTGTTGCTAAATTTATACCACTTAGCTTCGCACTAGCAAAAGAAAAAGTTCTTTTATGATTTAAGACATTACTTCTGGGATGACTCACACCTTGATAAAGAAGGAGTAGATGGTGTTATTAGACGTTGTGTACCTGAGCATGAACAGGAACAGATCCTACGCAAGTGTCACTCCGAACCATATGGAGGACACCACGCTGGAGATAGAACTTCACATAAGGTTGCAATCTGGTTTTTATTGGCCTACTCTCTTCAAAGATGCTCGTAAGTTTGTCTTGTCTTGTGATGAATGTCAAAGAATTGGTAATATTAGTAGACGTCAATAAATGCCTATGAATTGTTCTCTTGTTATTGAACCATTTGATGTTTGGGGCTTTGATTATATGGGACCTTTTCCTACCTCTAATGGATACACACATTTTTTAGTTTCTGTTGATTACGTTACTAAGTGGGTAGAAGCTATTCCAACTAGTAGTCCTGATCATAACACCTCTATTAAGATACTTAAAGAAGTTATTTTTCCGAGGTTTGGAGTCCCTAGATACTTAATGACTGATGGTGGTTCACATTTTATTCATGGTGCCTTTCGTAAAATGCTTGCTAAGTATGATGTTAATCATAGAATTGCATCTCCTTATCACCCACAGTCTAGAGGTCAAGTAGAGTTGAGTAATAGAGAGCTCAAATTAATTTTGCAAAAGACTGTTAATAGATATAGAAAGAATTGGTCCAAGAAACTTGATGATGCATTATGGGTCTATAGAACTGCATATAAAAATCCTATGGGTATGTCTCCGTATAAGATGGTATATGGAAAAGCATGTCACTTACCTCTTGAACTTGAACATAAAGCATATTGGGCCATTAAAGAGCTCAACTATGACTTCAAACTTGCTGGTGAGAAGAGGTTATTTGATATTAGCTCACTTGTTGAATGGAGAACCCAATCATATGAGAATGCCAAGCTGTTCAAAGGAAAAGTTAAAAGATGGCATGACAAAAGAATACAAAAGCGTGATTTTAACGTAGGTGATTACGTGTTGCTATTCAACTCTTGTTTAAGATTTTTTGCAGGAAAGCTTCTCTCTAAATGGGAAGGTCCTTACGTTATCGAGGAGGTCTATCGTTCCGGTGCCATAAAAATCAACAACTTCGAAGGCACAAGTCCGAGGGTGGTGAGCGGTCAAAGAATCAAACATTATATCTCAGGTAACCCTATAAATGTTGAAACTAATATTATTGAAACCGTAACCCCGGAGGAATACATAAGGGACACTTTTCGGAATGTTTCAGACTTGAAAAGGAATAGGTATGTGGTATGGTAAGTAAACCGACTCCAAAACAATTCTAATGGCAATTTTTCTCCATTTTGGAATATTTAAGAATTTTGGAAAGCAAGAAGTAATCTGGGAAGGACACGAGGCCTCCACGAGGGTGGAGGGCGCGCCCACCCTTACTGGGCACCCCCCTGTCTCGTGGGCACCTTGTGTGCCTCCCGGACTCTGTTTTCTTGCACGTTACTTCTTTTGGTCGGTAAAAAATCATTATATAATCTCCTGAAGGTTTTGACCACCGTATCACGCAAATATCCTCTGTTTTCGTTTCGAGCTATTTTTCTGACAGATTTAGAGCACCATGACGTCTCCAAGCGCTCCCAAGGACATGTTTTTCAAGAGAGTTATCAACCCCTATCTTGTGGAGGTGCTGCAACACCCTCAAACCATTGAGATGCATGAGGGGGTGCTGCACATCGGCGATGTGGAGGGACCAAGGCGTATCGGAAGCGTGGAGACAAAACTCGAAGTTGTGGAGCAACAAGTTTTCAAGTGCCAAGGGATGGTGGAACGTGGACTCAACGCCAAGTAGATGATGATCACGGAATTCACCAACAACCACAAGCTAGACGCCAAGAACATTGGATATACCATCTTCAAGCTTCATGAGAAAATCGAGCACCTCCAAGCCCAGATCTATGACCTGCAAAACCAAAACTGTGAGTATGAATATAGATTCAAGAGGATGAGTTTGGCTGAAGATTTGAGGATCCCGGAGACTCAATCATCCTTATATGATGGTGAGCCTATGCCTTGCAATACGGACGACAAGCCTGCATCACCAACAATTCCATCATCACCACCTCCGAGGACATAATCACTTGGGTATGGGCACTCCCCTTGGCAACCGCCAAGCTTGGGGAGGTGCCCCGGTATCGTATCACCATCACACTCCTATCTTTACCGTTTTTCTTAGTTCGATCCTTTTAGTAATATTTTGATCTAGTAGAATAAAGCTTTGGTATGAATTAGTTTTGAGTTGTGATCTCTCTATGTAATCGAGTCCGTGAGCTATATAATAAAGATTAGTGTTGATTCAAGGGCTTTGCTATCTTGCTATGATCTTGAGAAAATAGAAAGAATAAAAAGAATAAAGAGTTCATATTGATCTTATGGATAGTAATGACTTCAAATATAAAGAGTATGAGACTTAAAAGTTGTTGAGAGTTGACAAACATAGTTTTGGTCATCATTGCAATTAATAGAAAGTAATAAAGAAAGAGAGGTTCTCACATATAAATATACTATCTTGGACATCTTTTATGATTGTGAGCACTCATTAAGTATGACATGCTAAAGAGTTGATGTTGGACAAGGAAGACAACGTAATGGGTTATGTTTTCTCACATCTTAGTTAAAGTATATTTTCATGGATCTTCCGAACATGTTGAGCTTGCCTTTCCCCCTCATGCTAGCCAAATTCCTTGCACCAAGTAGAGATACTACTTGTGCTTCCAAATATCCTTAAACCCAGTTTTTCCATGAGAGTCCACCATACCTACCTATGGATTGAGTAAGATACTTCAAGTAAGTTGTCATGTTGCAAGCAATAAAAATTGCTCTCTAAATATGTATGACTTATTAGTGCAGAGAAAATAAGCTTTATACGATCGTGTGATATGGAAGTAATAAAAGCGACGGACTGCATAATAAAGGTTCATATCACAAGTGGCAATATAAAGTGACGTTCTTTTGCATTAAGATTTTGTGCATCCAACCATAAAAGCACATGACAACCTCTGCTTCCCTCTGCGAAGGGCCTATCTTTCACTTTATGTATTTTACTTTATGCAAGAGTCAAGGTGATCTTCACCTTTCCTTTTTCATTTTATCCTTTGGCAAGCAACTCATGTTGGAAGAATCCTGATATATATATATATATATATATATATATATATATATATCCAATTGGATGTAAGTTAGCATGAACTATTATTGTTCACATCACCCAAAGGTGAGTAGGTTGGGAGGCAACATTATAAGCCCCTATCTTTCTCAGTGTCCGATTAAAACTCCATAACCATAAGTATTGCGTGAGTGTTAGCAATTGTAGAAGACTATATGATAGTTGAGTATGTGGACTTGCTGAAAAGCTCTATTTTTTACTCTTTCCGATATTATGATAAATTGCAATTGCTTCAATGACTGAGATTATAGTTTGTTAGTTCTCAATGAAGTTTCTGAACCATACTTGACATTGTGAATAGATTGTTACTTGAGTATAAGAAATCATATGACAAAATCTATATATGTTGCTGTTATAAGAATGATCATGATGCCCTCATGTCCGTATTTTATTTTTATTGACACCTCTATCTCTAAACATGTGGACATCTTTTTCGATTTCGGCTTCCGCTTGAGGACAAGCGAGGGCTAAGCTTGGGGGATTTGATACGTTCATTTTACATCATGCTTCTATATGAATATTTATTGCATTATGCGCTGTTATTACACGTTATGTCACAATACATATGGTTATTCTCTCTTATTTTACAAGGTTTATCATGAAGAGGGAGAATGCTGGCAGCTGGGATTCTGACTAGAAAAGGAGCAAATATTGGAAACCTATTCTGCACAGCTCCAAAAGTCATGAAACTCCATGAAAGTCATTTTTAGAATTAATAAGAATTATTGAGCAAAGAAAGTACCAGAGGGGGCCCACACCCTGGCCATGAGCGTGCCCCCCCCCTACTAAGCGCGCCCCCTGTCTCGTGGGCCCCTTGTTGGCCCTCCGGTGCCCATCTTCTGCTATATGAAGTATCTTACCCTCGAAAAAATTATAAGCAAGCTTACGAGACGAAACTCCGCCACCACGAGGCGGAACCAATC
>NC_057795.1:616502516-616692823 GCF_018294505.1 Triticum aestivum | reverse complement strand
CATTACCTACGATCCTCTCGTCGAAAGGGGGTCAATCTCCATCAACATCTTCACCAGCACCATCTCCTCTCAAAACCCTAGTTCATCTCTTGTATCCAATCTTGTATCAAAACCACAAATTGGTACCTGTGGGTTGCTAGTACTGTTGATTACTCCTTGTAGTAGATGCTAATTGGTTTACTTGGTGGAAGATCATATGTTCAGATCCTTAATGCATATTAATACTCCTCTGATCATGCACATGAATATGCTTTGTGAGTAGTTACGTTTGTTCCTGAGGACATGGGTGAAGTCTTGTTATTAGTAGTCATGTGAATTTGGTATTCGTTCGATATTTTGATGAGATGTATGTTGTCTCTCCTCTAGTGGTGTTATGTGAACGTCTACTACATGACACTTCACCATTATTTGGGCCTAGAGGAAGGCGTTGGGAAGTAATAAGTAGATGATGGGTTGCTAGAGTGATAGAAGCTTAAACCCTAGTTTATGCGTTGCTTCGTAAGGGGCTGATTTGGATCCACTAGTTTCATGCTATGGTTAGGTTTACCTTAATACTTCTTTTGTAGTTGCGGATGCTTGCAATAGGTGTTAATCATAAGTGGGATGCTTGTCCAAGAAAGGGCAGTACCCAAGCACCGGTCCACCCACATATCAAATTATCAAAGTACCAGACGCGAATCATATGAGCGTGATGAAAACTAGCTTGATGATAATTCCCATGTGTCCTCGGGAGCGCTTTTCTCATTATAAGAAATTATCCAGGCCTGTCCTTTGCTAAAAAATGGATTGGGCTACCTTGCTGCACTTTATTTACATTCATTGCTTGTTACCCGTTACAAATTATCCTATCACAAAACTATCTGTTACCTACAATTTCAGTGCTTGCAGAGAATACCTTACTGAAAACCGCTTGTCATTTCCTTCTGCTCCTCGTTGGGTTTGACACTCTTACTTATGGAAAGGACTAGGATAGATCCCCTATACTTGCGGGTCATCAGCTTGTCATCGGGGTTGTGCATGATTTGAACATTTTGTGTGATAAATATGGAGCATAGCCAAACTATATGATTTTGTAGGGATGAACTTTATTTGTCCATGTTATTTTCAGAAGACATGATTACTTTGTTAATATGCTTGAAGTATTATTTTTTATGTCAATATTAAACTTTTGTCTTGAATCTTTCGGATCTGAACATTCATGCCACAATAAAGAAAATTACATTGGTAATTATGTTAGGTAGCATTCCACATCAAAAATTCTGTTTTTATCATTTACCTACTCGAGGACGAGTAGGAATTAAGCTTTGGGATGCTTGATACGTCTCCAACGTATCTATAATTTTTGATTGTTCCATGCTATTATATTATCTCTTTTGGATGTTTTACATGCATTTATATGCTATTTTATATGATTTTTGGGACTAACCTATTAACCTAGAGCCCAGTGCCAGTTTCTGTTTTTTCCTTGTCTTCGAGTTTTACAGGAAAGGAGTACCAAACGGAGTCCAATTGGCATGCCAATTTTTTAATGATTTTTTATGGACCAAAAGAAGCCCCCGGAGTAAAATAGTTGGGCCAGAAGAGTCCCGAGCCGTCCATGAGGGTGGAGGGCGCGCCCTACCCCCCTGGGCGCTCCCCCTGCCTCGTGGATGACTCGGAGACCCCCCCTGATGTGAGACCGGCGCAAAAAATTCCTATAAATACATAAACCCCCAAAAAGAAACCTAGATCGGGAGTTCCGCCGCCACAAGCCTCTATAGCCACCAAAAACCAAACCCTTTTCCGGCACCCTGCTGAAGGGGGGATCCATCACCAGTGGCCATCTTCATCATCCCGACGCTCTCCATGATGAGGATGGAGAAGTTCACCCTCGGGGCTGAAGGTGTGTACCAGTAGCTATGTGTTTGATCTCTCTCTCTCTCGTGTTCTTGATTTGGCATGATCTTTATGTATCGCGAGCTTTGGTACTATAGTTGGATCTTATAATGTTTCTTCCCCTCTACCTTCTTGTAATGGATTGAGTTTTCCCTTTGATGTTATCTTATCAGATTGAGTCTTTAAGGATTTGAGAACAATTGATCTATGTCTTGCATGTGTTTATCTGTGGTGTGACAATGGGATATTCACGTGATCTACTTGATGTATGTTTTGGTGATCAACTTGCGGGTTCTGTGACCTTGTGAACTTATGCATAGGGGTTGGGACACGTTTTCATCTTGACTCTCCGGTAGAAACTTTGGGGCACTCTTTGAAGTTCTTTGTGTTGGTTGAATAGATGAATCTGAGATTGTGTGATGCATATCGTATAATCATACCCGCGGATACTTGAGGTGACATTGGAGTATCTAGGTGACATTAGGGTTTTGGTTGATTGGTGTCTTAAGGTGTTATTTTACTACGAACTCTAGGGCTGTTTGTGACATTTATAGGAATAGCCCAATGGATTGATCGGAAAGAATAACTTTGAGGTGGTTTCGTACCCTACAATAATCTCTTTGTTTGTTCTCCGCTATTAGCGACTTTGGAGTGACTCTTTGTTGCATGTTGAGGGATTGTTATATGATCTAATTATGTTCTCCTTGTGGAGAGAACTTGCACTAGTGAAAGTATGAACCCTAGGCCTTGTTTCAATGCATTGCAATACCGTTTTCGCTCACTTTTATCATTAGTTACCTTGCTGTTTTTATATTTTCAGATTACAAAAACCTATATCTACCATCCCTATTGCACGTGTATGACCATCTCTTTGCCAAACTAGTGCACCTATACAATTTACCATTGTATTGGATGTGTTGGGGACACAAGAGACTCTTTGTTATTTGGTTGCAGGGTTGTTTGAGAGAGACCATCTTCGTCCTACGCCTCCCACGGATTGATAAACCTTAGGTCATCCACTTGAGGTATATTTGCTATTGTCCTACAAACCTCTGCACTTGGAGGCCCAACAACGTCTACAAGAATAAGGTTGCATAGTAGACATCATATATCCAATAGCAGCTCGATGCTTCCTTGGAACTTTCAATAATGTTTCTTCTTCATGTTCTGAAAGGTTAGCACTAATAATAACAGGATATATCTTCTTTTCATCAAGATAAGCATATTTCAAAGTGTTTGGCAATTGTTTTAATTCAAAGACATAATCACCTTTAGGTGGAGGAGGACCTCTTAGAGTTTCAATAGGCAAGTTGTGTTTAAGTACAGGACGTTGTTCAAAGAAAATCTTATCTAACTCATTTCTTTCATGCATATGAAAATCATTTTCATGGTCTAGCAAATATTGTTCTAAAGGATCGGTAGGTGGAACAGCAATAGAAGCAAGACCAATTAATTCATCCTTACTAGGCAATTCTTTTTCATGAAGCTTTATACTAAACTCGGAAAAATTAAACCCATGAGACTCATCACCAAAACTAACACCGACAGTTTGTTTCTCACAGTCTATTTTAGCATTAACGGTTTCCAAGAAAGGTCTATCAAAGATAATGGGACAAAAGTCATCTTGTGGGGATCCAAGAACAAGAAAATCAGTAGGGTATTTTATTTTCCCACACAAGACTTCAACATCTCTAACAATCCCAATTGGTGATATAGTGTCTCTATTAGCAAGTTTGATAGTAACATATATTTCTTCTATTTCTACAGGTGCTATGTCATTCATAATTTCTTGATATAATGTGTAAGGAATTACACTCACACTAGCACCTATGTCAATAAACCATGATAACAGTGATCTCCTATTTTAACTGAGACAACAGGCATGCCAACGACAGGTCTATGTTTGTCCTTTTTATCATGTTTGGCAATTCTAGAAGATTCTTCATAGAAGTAAATAACATGCCCATCCATATCTTCTTCTAAGAGATCTTTAACCATAGCAATACTAGGTTTCTCAATATAAGTAGTAGGAACTACTGGATCAACATTATAAAGTATAGTTTCTTCTTTAACTGGTATCGGTTCTTTAGTTTCTTCTTTAATATGTGGATGATATTTAAACCACTTCTCTTTAGGGAGTTCAACATGAGTAGCAAATGATTCATAGAAGGAGGTTACTATCTCAAAGTCAAGTCCATATTTAGTGCTAAACTTTTGAAAAACATCGGTATCCATAAAAGATTTAACACAATCATACTTAAGTTTAATAGCTGACTCTTTACCTTCGTCGAGTTCCCAGTCTTCATAGTTGAATTTAATTCTTTCCAAAGATCCCATCGGAATTCAATAGTCTTCGTCATAAAAGAACCAGCACAAGAAGTATCAAGCATGGTTTGATCATTACGAGAAAGCCGAGCATAGAAGTTCTGGATAATAATTTCTCTCGAGAGCTCATGATTGGGGCATGAATATAACATTGACTTAAGCCTCCCCCCAAGCTATAGCGATACTTTCTCCTTCATGAGGCCAAAAATTATATATATAATTCCGATCACGATGAACTAGATGCATATGATAGAATTTTTGGTGGAACTCCAATTTCAAATGATTCTGATTCCATGATCCAATATCATCGCATAGGCTATATCATGCCAATGCTTTTCCCTTCAAAGAAAAAGGCAAAACCTTTTTCATCACTTCATTCCCAGGTAGACCTGCAAGCTTAAATAATCCACAAATTTGTTCCACATATATCAAGTGCATATCAGGATGTTCGGTTCCATCTCCTGCATAAGGATTAGCTAGCACTTGTCCTATCATACCCGAAGGAATTTCATATTCAATATTTTCAGTAGGTGCAGTAGGTTGAGGGGTAGCTAATTGTGGTTCCGGACGAGGTGAAGATACCCCGAACAAACCCCTCAAAGGATTGTTTTCCATAGTAACAAGTGACAATAACTTTCAGCGCACTATATAAATGTTTCCTTACCAAAGGCGCTTCACTCCCCGACAACGTCGCCAGAAAATAGCCTTGATGACCCACAAGTATAGGGGATCAATTGTAGCTCCTTTCGATAAGTAATAGTGTCGAACCCAAAGAGGAGTAGAAGGAAATGACAAGTAGTTTTCAGTAAGGTGATGTCTGCAAGTGCTGAAATTGTAAGTAGCAGAGTAGTTTGATAGCATGATAATTTGTAACGAGAAAGTAATGATAGTAATAACAAAAGTGCAACCAAGTAGCCCAATCCTTTTTGAGGCAAAGGACAGCCAAAACGGTCTCTTATGATAAGCAAAGCGTTCTCGAGGGTACACGGGAATTTCATCTAGTCACTTTCATCATGTTGGTTTAATTCATGTTTGGTACTTTGATAATTTGATATGTGGGTGGACCACTGCTTAGGTGCTTTTATTACTTGAACAAACCTCCGACTTATAATTAACCCTCCCGCAAGCATCCGCAACTACGAGAAAAGTATTAAGAATAAATTCTAACCATAGCATTAAACTTTTGGATCTAATCGGTCCCTTACGGAATAGCGCATAAACTAGGGTTTAAGCTTCTGTCACTCTCGCAACCCATCATCTAATTATCTACTCCACAATGCATTCCCTTAGGCCCAAATATGGTGAAGTGCCATGTAGTCGACGTTCACATGACACCACTAAGGGAATCACAACATACATACTATCAAAATATGGAACACATATCAAATTCACATGATTACTTGCAACATGATTTCTCCCGTGACCTCAAGAACAAAAGTAACTACTCACAAATGATAATCAAGATGAAGATCAGAGGGGTATTAAATAGCATAATGGATCTGAACATATAACCTTCAACCAAATAAACCATATAGTAATCAACTACAAGATGTAATCAACACTACTAGTCACCCACAAGCACCAATCTATTGTTCCGGTAACAAGATTGAACACAAGAGATGAACTAGGGTTTGAGATGAGATGGTGTTGTTGAAGATGTTGATGGATATTGCCCTACCCAAGATGGGAGAGTTGTTGTTGATGATGAGGATGATTATTTCCCCCTCCGGGAGGGAAGTTCTCCTGGCGGAATCGCTCCGCCGGAGGGCAAAAGTGCTCCTATCCAAGTTCCGTCTTGAGGCGGCGGCGCTCCGTCCCGAAAGTCCTCTCCCTATTTTTTTCTAGGTCAAAATGACTTATATACCGGAAGATGGGCACCGGAGGTGGACCTGGGTGAGCACAACTGACCAGGGCGCACCTAGGCTCCCTGGCGCACCCAGGTGGTGTGGCACCCCGGCTCAGAGCGACCGGTTTACCTTGCATTGCCAGCCCAGAGACCTTGTCTTCTGGCAACACTGTCGGCGTTCTGGGAACGGGGGTCCCCAGACTTGCCTGCCTGCGGCCTGCGGGGTGGCTCAAGGGGCGGCCCAGCATGGCCCATCTTCATCAGCACGAGCTCAAGACCCTCGCGAGGATCCAAGCCTCGCGGGGCGGATGACAGGAGGCTTCCTCAGGCGCGGCCTCGTCAGGCTGGCTCGCGAGGAGGCGGAGAGATCAAGGCGGGGTAACTCACGAGGTGCCCATGACGCAAGCCATGACAACCAAGGGCGCCAGGCGGGCGCCAGCCCGCGCAGTGTCCTTCTTTCCTCTTTGGTGCAAAGGGAGCAAGCGCAGGTGAGGGCATCAAGCAAAGGCATCCATTTCGGTGCAACAAGACCAAGACCAGCAGAACGGCAGGATGGAGGTCATCGTGGAGCCCAAGCCGGCGTCACCGCTAGAGCCTTTAGCAGGCGAGGATCAACTTTAGTCAGGATAAGTGTACTAGATGTTCCCCTTCAAAATAGCCAATTGTTGGCGCCCTTTCCGCTGAATATTTTGGAGGAGGCCCAAGGCCCTTGCCTATAAATAGGACTAGCCACCACAAGATAGAGGCAGGGAGGATCCTCACCAGGAAACCAGTAGAGAGAGAGAGAGTGACTGAACTCCCCCTAGTAGTTCATCGCACCAGCCAAGAACAGACCCTCGCGAGGCTGTTCTTCCTTGTATTGTTCATCATAAGCCCAAGAGGCAATCCACCACACCACACACTGGAGTAGGGTATTACACCACAATGGTGGCCTGAACCAGTATAAACTCTGTGTCTCTTGTGTTGTTCCTTTGATTGCTTAGATCCTAGCGACGCGGCGAGGTGCAGGCAGTAGAAGGCTAGATCTCCGCACGCACCCCAGAGTTCGAACATAGAGGGTCTGCCGGAACCCGAAATCCGACATTTGGCGCGCCAGGTAGGGGTGCGCCGGAATCCACCTTCTGCTGCTTAGCGTCCCGTCGCATCGTCATCATCATGTTCGGCGACCAGGCAGGCAACCCCGATCCCTGGGCGGCCTGGCCCGCCCACGCAGAACCGCTCGCTCCGGGCAACCCCACGCCCCGGGCAGCTTGCGGTCTGCAGGGCGCTGCGGGCCGCAGGCGGCGCGGACAGGCAGTGACAGCTCTCACGACGCGGTAGGCGCGGTCGGCGGCGAGGGCCTCCCACCATGCCGCGGCCAAGGCGCCGTACACCCGACGGGAGCAGGAGAACTCGAGGGCCGCGCTCGCCGTGGCCCAAGAGCTACTGTAGTGCAGGCTGCTGGAAGGCGGTGGCGACATGCTGCTAGAGCGGGTGGCAGAGCTCCTTGGCTTCACCGCCTCGGGGGCTCCTCCCTTCTGCACCCAACTCCCACCTTAGGTCCAGGGCGGACCGCACGAGGGCTCCGTGCACTCCCGTGCGGCCCCGAGCGGACTCCAAGACCACCCCAACGCCGGCCAGGCCGTCAGCCCCGGGCCAGCAGCGGCGCTGCCTCTACCCCCGGCCATCGAAGAAGGACTCGCCACAACCCGAGGACCCAGTGGGCCGCCGCGCTATCACCCCCAGGCGGGCACATCAAGCAGGACTGCGTGGCACGTAGAGCGCTATGGCGCGGCCTTCGGGGTGGCGACCCCAGAAGAGTATGTGCCCCACATTATGGACCAAGAGCGCACACATGAGGACGAACGAGGCTCGGTCCTCGGCCCAAGCTGGGAGGACGAGACGCCGGAAGCTGAACTCTTCCAGGAGCCCCGAGGAGGCCCCGTCGGCTATGCTGGAAACAACGAGTATTAGGTACCACTAATTCCTCAGGAGCAGGCATACGCCAACCATGGATCGCAGGAGGTGCAGGTCACGACAACGGGCGGCTGCCCCACTCCCGCAGCTTCCTACCCCTCAGGAGGAGGGCGCCGGGGGCTGCAGGAGAGGGGCCAAGATCCAACATCACCACCGCGGCGTTCGGAGCAAGGCGTCCTTAGGAGGTAGGCCCTCTGCTGGGGAGGTGCCCCAGAGCCTGCCCCTAGCAGAGGACCCGTGGTCGTCGGGGGAACCGCTAGCGACCGCTCTACCCCATTGGCGGCGTCCTGGTTTCCGATCGTCGTTGGTGGCACTAGAGTGCGGCGCAAGGCAGGGCCCTTGCCTGGCGATATGAAGCAAGGCCGGTACCTGTGAAGAAGGCCCAGTGCCTGTGAAGCTCGCCGCCCCGTGACACTCTCACGTAATAATGAGTGGGGCTGTACATGCCCCGGAGTCTCAGGGGTGCCGGCCTCAGGCCCTGGGGCTCCCTCCCACGCCCAGTGGCAGCACTTAGCTCCGCGCTGGTGAGAAGACGTCCAAGACTAGACTAGGTGCCGGACGCGGCCTTTTTTCTGCTTTCGTTGCTTTTCCCCCTTGGTTGTTGTTTTCCCCCGTTGAATTTAAGTTGAATTTGAGCTCAAGGATTTGCGTGTGTTCGGGGAAGGGGTGTTTAGTCTCGTTCGAGCAATCTCTCGCGTTCTGGTTACCGCTTCGCCTCAGCTGCCTCCCCTCACGAGCCCATCGCAAGTCGGGCCAGGCCTAGCTTGCGTGCAGCCCAGACTGCCGCCGCCGCGCCCTCTCCGGAGGTTTTCATTACAGGTTTTATGGGCTCGTTCAGAAGACGCTCGAGACACCACAGCCCTCCGCAGGCTGACTCGAGGCCCACGTGGGTCAAAGGTAAACCAGGCAACTAGCTCGTCACGAAATCACCCGCTTAGCGCAGGCGTACGAGTGATATTGCATCTACCGTTACGCTGAATACGAGTTTTTACATGAGGGGCTCCCCCTCCCAAAATGCTCTTACAACCTTTAGGGCAAGGCCCGAACTTTGTCTGTGCAGGGTAAGGAAGCAGGGACAACACGCGGTCAGTCGGATAAATCCCCCAATGCATCCTCAGGGGCTCCTCCTGAATTATCGCTGGCGTCGCTGGCCTCGCCGTCGCCCTCCGCATCGCCGGCAGCGGTGCCAGGGCCGTTCACCACATCACCTTCATCAGCAGCCACAACCGCGTTGTCATTATCAGAAGCGAAGGCCCTGACAAGGGCATCCACGTTGTCTTCCACCCAGCGCGCCAGGTCGCCCCGGACGTCCTGGGGTACTGGGACGATGGCAGCGTCAAAGTCGAAGTCGGGGAACATGTTCTAAAGGTGGCTGAAGACACGAGAGAAGGCGCGCCCGAGCATGGCGCGGCTCCTCTCCTCCACCAGCCTGTTGGCTCCGACCGAGCACGCCTCCAGCTGCATCACCACATTGGTGAAGAACTGAAGATTGCCAGCATAGTTGACTGTGTGGGGCTGGGCAACAGCCACCTCGCAGATGTTACCCAAGGCCGTGTTGGCTCTCTCCCGGAGCCCGACGAGCATGGGGCTATGCTCGTGCTCCAGAATCCACCGCTGGAGTATCTCATCCTCGTTCTGTCGTGCAACGGCTTCAGCCTCGTCCACTCGCTGGCGAAGAGGAAGCACCTCGGCACAGGAGGTAGTCAGCTCCTCCTGTCCTGCGTCAAGGGCGGCCCGGGAAGCGTCGGCCGGCCGCGTCACTTCCTCCAACTTGGCCCTCAGGGCGGCGGACCTGCCTTCAGCCTCGACCTGGATCAACCCCAACCTCTCCTTAAACTCGCGCTCAAGGTCCAAGCGGGCCGTTGCCACCCCGCGATCAACCTCTGCTATGGCTCGAGCCTCGCACACAGCAATGTCATCCTCCGCCTGCGTCACCAAGCGCTCCCTTGTCTCCAGACGTTCAAGATCACGTACGTGCTCAGCAGCCTCCAGCGTCAGTGCCTCCCCACGCCTCAGGAGCCCTGCCTGGTCGACCGAAGCCACCTTCATCGACGCAAGGGCCGTCTCCCACAGCTCCACTTGCTGCTCCTGGGAGTGGCACCGGGCCAAGAGTTCCCGCGCCCGCTCCTCCGACGCCTCACGCCGTCGGTCAGCCTCTTGGGCCTCCTCGACGGCCCGGGAACGGGCCTCTCGAGAGGCTGCCAGCAACGCCTCGGCCTCCTCGTTGTCGAGGTCAGGCTGGTGGCGCGCAAGGGCGACGGACGCCTCTAGCTTGCGCCTCTCTTCAGCCAGGCGCAGGCCCTCAGCCTCAAGGCGCACGTCTTCATCATGAAGCTCTTCACCAAGCTGGCTCACCGCGTCAGCCGCCCTCTAGAGAAACCCTTGGCAAAGAACTCGACGCCTTCGGGCGCACTCGAGCACGTCTTTTGCATCGTCATCCACCCCAAGTAAGCGCCGGGGGCCAGGAATCAGCACTCCACCTCTGGGTAGGGGGCTGGGGGCGGGCGCCCTCGTGATGGCCGGGCACGCCTCGCCAGAAGCCCGGCTAGGGGTCGGCCCCTCCCCAAGTGAAGAGCGCAGGGCCGACCTCAGCCAATTGCCATCCATGATCAGGCTCGAGACCCAAGGCAGGCTGGCTATGCCCCGAGGAGGCTCGCGAAGGAGGGTCGCGAGGCGCGCAGGGCCGCGATGCACCACGAGATGGCTCACCTCTCCGGCCGGCCTCACCAAGAGGGCCCTGCTGGAACTCGGAGCACTTGAAGGCGGTGGAGAGGGCGGAGCCTGGGGGGATGGCTCCTCGGCCATCTCCGCAAGCTTGGCTGGAAGGGGCCTGCGGAGCAAGAATCAGCCAAAGCAATGGAGGACCAAGAGCTGGGAAAGGGGAAGGCTTACTCATCAATGGCGAAATACTTCTGGCGCTTCAGCATGCGGTAAGGGTAATCATCACCCAAGGCCTCCCTTTTCCTCCAGAGAGCATCGAAGTCCACGCAGAAGCGACCCAAGAGTTGAGCACAGGGGTCAGCCTGCGACGAGGAAGAAGCGTCAAGATGCCCAGCATCTGGTGCATTGTCCTGATGCACGCCGCTGGTCGCCTCACCATGAAGGATAGCTGGGGCCCCAGGGGCCTCAACCACAGGCGCCGTGGGTAGCGGCTCGGCACCTCCAGCCGCGGCAGTCCGAGCCTCAGGAGCTGCCCCCTCAGGAGTGCCTCCTGGCATCGTCACTCCGGCGGGGGCCCCCTCAGCCTCCGGCGGTCCACGCCTCCCTGCTCTGCCACTCAAGGAAGGACCGCCGTGGGCAACTGGGAGGGCAGTTACCATGACTGGGTTCTCGCGAGGACCCCTGAGGCCGGCGGGGCGCAGCCCCCATTCGTCGAAGCTGGGCATTTGCTTCACGAAGTCGCCCCTGTTCGAGCAAAGGTACAACAAAGCCCCCCAATGCAGGACGCTGCCGGGGGAAGGGTCCCCAGTCAAGACCAAGAGCACCTTCCTCAGTGCTTCGGGCGTCAGGTCCTCCTCCTGGAGCTTCACGCGATCTTCACGCCCGCTAAAGGACCACATCCGGCAAGAGTGGCGCTGGAGAGGAGCAATGCGGCATAGCAGGAACTCCTTCACCACCTTAGGCGCCGTCACACCAAGCGCCATCAAGAACGCGAAGCGATGCCAGATGAAGATGAGCCGGGGGCTCATGAGCGTCTCCTGGCCCCAGCCTGAATTGGGGACAGCGGGCGCCTTTGGCTCCGAAAGCAGGGGGCTCGGCACCCCAACATCCACGTACAGCCACCGCTCGCGGAACTCAGGCGCGGACGGAGGAAGGCTGAAATCAATCCCTAAAGCCGCTGTTTCTGGTGCGGCAATGAAGCTCACGCACCCTGAGCATTGGGTGGGATCGACGAGGTGTAGAGAGAAGAAGTGGTGCAGCAAGGCAACCGAAGGAGGGATGCCCATCATCGCCTCACAGACAAAGGCGAAGACGGCTAGAAGAGTAATGGATTCAGGACCCAAATGCATCATATGGATCTGGTAATGGGAAAGCACAGCCTTGAAGAAATCGGAGAAGGAGGGAACCAATCCCGCCCACAGGGCGTCGGCAAAGTACTGGACCTCGGTGACCACCCTGTCGATGGAGAAGCGGGATGGAGGCCAGGCTGTCATCCTCCCGCACTCGTTGAAGATGGTGGCCAGAGCAGAATTGACCTTGCCAAACCTTCTCGGTTGAGTATGACCGACCGATCGACGGCGGAGGCCGCCGGCGACGGTGAGCGAGGTGGAGGCACTGGTTTCTTGCTTTTTCCCTTCTTCGTCGGAGCCATGGCAACGGGAAGAGGGAGGATTCGGGATTGGATTGGAAGCAGAGACTAGAGATCGAGGGGAGGAAGAGCAGGTGACGGTCGAGCGGCGAAAAGAGGAAAGACTGTGTGCAACCACGGGTCCGCTTAGCTGGGCGCAAAATAAGGAGGCATGGGGGAGCAGGGCCACCCACGTCCAATCAACCTTCACGCGGCAGCCTAGGCCGCAGGCTGTTAGGGCCCGCGGTGCTTCGCACTTGCCCCTTTGCCTCTCTGCTCAGCCAAGCCCGGGCGCGCCTTGGGCCCGAGGGCTACTGTCGGCATTTTGGGAACGGGGGTCCCCAGACTTGCCTGCCTGCGGCCTGCAGCGTGGCTCAAGGGGCGGCCCAGCATGGCCCATCTTCATCAGCACGAGCTCAAGACCCTCATGAGGGGCCAAGCCTCACGGGGCGGACGACAGGAGGCTTCCTCAGGCGCGGCCTCGTCAGGCTGGCTCGCGAGGAGGCGGAGAGATCAAGGCAGGGTACCTCACGAGGTGCCCATGACGCAAGCCATGACGACCAAGGGCACCAGGCAGGCGCCAGCCCACGCAGTGTCCTTCTTTCCTCTTTGGTGCAAAGGGAGAAAGCGCAGGCGAGGGCATCAAGCAAAGGCATCCATTTCGGTGCAACAAGACCAAGACCAGCAGAACGGCAGGATGGAGGTCATCGTGGAGCCCAAGCTGGCATCACCACCAGAGCCTTTAGCAGGCGAGGACCAACTTTAGTCAGGAAAAGTGTACTAGATGTTCCCCTTCAAAATAGCCAATTGTTGGCGCCCTTCCCGCTCAATATTTGGGAGGAGGCCCAAGGCCATTGCCTATAAATAGGACTAGCCACCACAAGATAGAGGCAGGGAGGATGCTTACTAGGAAACCAGTAGAGAGAGAGAGCGACTGAAATCCCCCTAGTAGTTCATCGCACCAGCCAAGAACAGACCCTCGCGAGGCTGTTCTTCCTTGTATTGTTCATCATCAGCCCAAGAGGCAATCCACCACACCACACACTGGAGTAGGGTATTACACCACAATGGTGGCATGAACCAGTATAAACTCTGTGTCTCTTGTGTTGTTCCTTTGATTGCTTAGATCCTAGCGAGGCGGCGAGGTGCAGGTAGTAGAAGGCTAGATCTCCGCGCGCACCCCAGAGTTTGAACCTAGAGGGTCTGCCGGAACCCGAAGTCCAACAAACGCACAACAAAAAGGTACAGAAAAACAACCGCTTTATTCATGTTAGCGGAGCATAGTTTATATTACAATAGTTAGCGAGGCCAAGCGGCACACACGGTGTGGCTGAAAAATATGTACATTATTTAGTGAACATAAAGGGGCCTCGATCATGACAACTACTCGGCAACGGAACAATGTCATAGCGGGACTCCATAGCACAAGGACACCGATGTGGACACGGTCTAGAATCGGACATCACTCCTTTCCAATGAGACTTTCCTAAAATCTGGCATGACACGCCAGGTCAGTACATTGAATGTACTTGCATGCTCACAATAAGCATAAACATAATGACAAACAAAATCATGACATTTAACCATTTAGCAACAATGCATCCATATGTCTAACATGATGTGACTATGTTCAACAGGTACTTGTTCCATGGGCGTGCTTACTGGACGTGATCATTTCCAGACCACAAACATGATAATCTCTACAACACACATGTGATCCTTTCGGCGATCACTACCCGACCAATCCATGGCCAATTATCCTTACGGCAATCATAACCCGACCAACTCTTGGCCCGTGATCCTTACGGCAATCACAACCCGACCATCTCATGGCCAACTCAACACGATGGCCTCACTGCCATCCTTAGTGCAAACTTAGTGTGCATATTTTATTAAGTGTTGACCCATGGCGTACCCTACTTTCGAGCGTGTCCGTGATCGTGGACTCGGCTATCGATAGATTAAAAACACTCTACAGAGGTTAGTATACTATACCCACACTATGGAACCCATGGCCTCGCACTCCCATTTGGGTGGATCAACAGCGTTCCGACAAAACCATTTCATTGTCATGACACTCTCCCGGCCCTTTCGACTCAGACCCCACTGGGCTAGTCCTGGGTGGCCCCGTGTCTACCTCCAGACACCTCGACCACCGTCGTGGCCACGATCCACTCTGGGATCCGGTACCAAAAATTAACTTAACAACGGGCTCACAAGGTTATGCTTGCCTACCGAGCCAGGGTACAGCACGCCCATAACCTTCCCTAAATGGAGGCACCGACCAGAGGCACGACAATGAAACGCATTAAGGCCGTCCCATACCGGCAAGTGTGGTTGCACTGGGAAATACTCGTTTCAGCGGCACCATGACCCGGTCAACAACATGTTCAAGTTGAGTTATTAATCAGGTTCAACTTAATGTGAAAAAATAACCGGTGTCACAATACCATGCTATGCATCACTAACATATGCACCACATCACCATGTGATCAACTAAATCAACCACGCTCCTACGGAGCCATCATCAACTCATGCTACTACTCTGGTTAAGATCACACATCACTTATACCAGAATCATTACTAGTAATCTCATCATTTTTAATCATGCAAAAATAATAATTAAACTAAATATTCAACTCTATGATCATATCATTTGATCACCTCATGCAACTAAGTTCTCTTTAGCTTAACAACAAGATTCACTTCAAACATTCTGTAGCTCAAGTATTTTAACATGACAAATTTAACAGAATATAATCATCATATAAATAATTTAAATGCATGAATATTCATAAGTTCAAGTAGGAAAATCACAAATATTGAACTGGCACAATGAAAATGTTACTGTGGCTTGCCTTAGTGTTGATGAGGTTCACAAAGCTCCTGGTGATCCTCAAGACAAGCTGGTTCTTCTGAAAATATTTAAAATCACCAAAAGAAAATACCAAGAAACCTTCTGAAAATTACCAGAAACTCTATACATCAAGGAAAAATACCATCTTTTGGGTGCTGTTACATTTTTGGACACAGAACATGATGCAAAAAGAATCAATGCTTTTGGACTTATAGATAAAAAGTTATGGCCATTTGAACATTCCTGGAATTTAAATGAATTTGAAATAATAAACAGAGGGGGTGACGTCGAAAGCGTAATCTCCCGGGGCGCCACCACTCATACCTCTTCGCGCGCATAATGAGTGGCTGACTAGCGAGCCCCGCTAGTCAGGCCAGAGGGAGGGGAAGAGAAACAGAGGGAGGCGGCGCTTTGCCGGAGCTCACGCCAGCTATGAGGCTTCTTGGAGGCAAACGAGAGGGAGGGATCGATGGAGAAGATGATTGCGCACCTGCCCGTACCCGTAGCATAGCTAACGGTGGCTGGACGACGTCGGATTTGACCTCTGCAGCGGCGGCAGAGGGCGGAGGTTGCCAGAGTTGAAGAAGACGGTGGCTTGGGGCTGCTCCAGGGGCTCTAGCTAGGTGTGTTGGCTTCATGGAGGAGAGGCGGATGCCCTGCCCGGGTCGCCTTGGCTTGGGAGGGAACGGAGCTGCGAGAACGATCTAGAGGGGATGGCCAGCGGGCTCGGCTCTGGGACGGCAGCCCGCGGCCTGCCCGGCCGGGCTGCGGCTTCTACTGGTTCTAGGATGGAGTGGGAGTGGTTTGAGATGCTCCAGGAAGCTTTGGAGGGGCTGCATTTATAGGCGGGGCGGTGAGGAGGGCTCGGGCTCCGCCGGAGGACACCTGTCCCCGGCGCCCGGTGACGAACGGTGCCAGAGAGCGATGGAGAAGGCGACGGAGGTCACGCAGCCACTATACATGGGCGCGGACGAGCACAAGAGCGAGGGGGAAAGAGAAGAACACAGTGTGCGCGCACTGTGCCGTTGGCCGGACCATGCCCGTGCTCGCTGCGACGAGCTCCGGCATCGGCGAGCGGCAGGGTGGAGTTATGGAGGTGGAGACGAGGATGGTGGCGAGGGGTGGCACGCTCTGGCCGGCCGAGCAGCAAGCACACGCTCAACAGAGGCGCTGGGGACGCGCAGAGCGCACGTATTGCATGCTAGCACACTCAGACGAACGCGGTCACTGCATGGACCATGACATCAGGCCACCTACGGACTAACAAGGATGTCTGGCGTGTAGTCCTTAGTAAACTGAGATGTTACCACGGCTTGGTTTGGTTCTAGGTGCAGTAGAAGTAAAATGGTGATGTTGTCAAGTTACTGGACAGAAACTTTGGGGAGTTATTGTGGTCAAACCACGGGGATTCAAGGGTTGGGCTTTGGGGTTATACTATCTCTTACTACGGTGAATAAGCTCAGGGAAAAGCAGCTACAATGGAGCTAGTAAAAAGGTAGTTGATGTAGAAACTATCATTTCAGCCCAGAAGTGACTTTATTTTCTGTAGCCAAAATATTCGAACGAGTGGTGAAATATTTTTACTCAGAAAGGTTCCCTAGGGTCCAAAGAATAATTGGGATTTTTCTCAGGATTTTTGGGGTAAGAAAAATTAGGGTTGCTTTGGAGCTCAAAAGTTTAGCTAGGGTTTTTGATGCCAAAATGAATATTTTTCATTTCAGGAAAATATTCCAAGCAATATTGTTGGGTTGGCCAGGGGTGAAATGATGGTTTTGAGGAGGAGAGGGAACACTTGGGTGAAAATCAAGGGGTACCCAAGTTGTTAAGTCCAAATGAAATGATTCAAAATTCCAAATTCAAAACCAACTCAACTGAAAATCAAGCAAAGAAAAAGAGGGCAAAAACCAGGCTGTCACAAACCTCCCCCACTTAGAATGAATCTCATCCTCGAGATTCGGTTGCTTGAGAAAACCATTCTGGATAGCATGCCCTTAGAAATTCTTCCAATTCCCAGGTTGATTCTGACTCGGTATGATGCATCCATTGGACCTTGTAAAACTTTCATGATTTACTGCGAGTGATCCTTTCCATCTGATCCAAAATTTTCCCTGGCCTCTCTTCGTAGGTCAAGTCCTTTGCCAGCTCTATCTCTGTTAAATCGGTCTTTTTCTCGGGCGGTGATATGCATCGTCGCAGTTGTGAAACGTGGAACATGTTGTGAATGTCTAACAGCTCAGGGGGCAACTCCAACTGATATGCCACAGCACCTACCCGTGTCATAACGGGAAACAAACCAATAAACCTGGGTGCCAATTTTCCACGGGTTTGAAACCTTTTCATTCCTTTCATAGGCGTGACTCGAAGGTAGACATGTTCTCCGGGTTCAAAACTGATCTGTCGGTGCTTGGCATCATAGTAACTTTTCTGTCGTGATTTCGCCAATTGTAATCTGTCTCGGATCTCCTTGACCTGCTTTTCGGCTTCCAGCATGAGGTCTGTTCTGAAAATATGGCTATCTCTGGTTTGAGACCAATTTAATGGAGTGCGGCACTTACGGCCATACAAAGCTTCATATGGTGACATTTTTAAACTGGTCTGGAACCCATTGTTATACGAGAACTCAGCGTACGGCAAACAATCTTCCCATTGTGGTCCTTGGCCCAAAACACAGGCTCAGAGCATATCTTCGAGTATCTGGTTTACTCTTTCTATCTACCCATTCATCTGAGGATGATAAGTGGTACTGTATTTCAACTCTTTTCCTCGGGCCTGATGGAGACGGGACCAAAAGGCGGAGGTGAAAAGCGAACCTCAGTCAGAAGTGATGGTTCGAGGAATTCCATGTAGACTGACAATTATGGACACATATAGTCGTGCAAGCTCATCTGCTCGGTATGAGGTTTTGACTGGGAGGAAGTGGTCCACCTTGGTTAATGTATCTACTATGACCCAGATCGAATTATTGCCCCGTCGGGTCTTCGGTAGTCCTATGATGAAATCCATATAGACATCGTCCCATTTCCATTGTGACACTTGCAGTGGTTGGAGAAGTCCGGCTGGTTTCTGATGTTCTGCCTTTACTTTGTTGCATATATCGCTGCGGCGGCGAGCGGCAGGGTGGAGTTATGGAGGTGGAGACGAGGATGATGGCGAGGGGTGGCACGCTCTGGTCGGCCGAGCAACGAGCACGCGCTCAACAGAGGCGCTGGCGACACGCAGAGCGCGCGTATTGCATGCCAGCACACTCGGACGAACGCGGTCACCGCGTGGACCGTGACATCAGGCCACCTACGCAGTAACAAGGATGTCTGGCGTGTAGTCCTTAGTAAACTGAGATGTTACCACGGCTTGGTTTGGTTCCAGGTGCAGTAGAAGTAAAATGGTGATGTTGTCAAGTTACTTGACAGAAACTTTGGGGAGTTACTGTGGTCAAACCACAAGGATTCAAGGGCTGGGCTTTGGGGTTTTACTATCTCTTACTAAGGTAAATAATCTCAGGGAAAACCAGCTACAATGGAGCTAGTAAAAAGGTAGTTGCTGTAGAAACTACCATTTCAGCCCAGAAGTGACTTTATTTTCTATAGCCAAAATATTCCAAAGAGTGGTGAAATATTTTTTCTCAAAAAGGTGCCCTGGGGTCCAAAGAATAATTGTGATTTTTCTCAGGATTTTTGGTGCAAGAAAAATTAGGGTTGCTTTGGAGCTCAAAGGTTTAGCTAGGGTTTTGGATGCCAAAATGAATAGTTTTCATTTAAGAAAAATATTCCAAGCAATATTGTTGGGGTGGCCAGGGGTGAAATGATGGTTTTGAGGAGGAGAGGGAACACTTGGGTGAAAATCAAGGGGTGCCCAAGTGGTTAAGTCCAAATGAAATGATTCAAAATTCCAAATTCAAAACCAACTCAACTGAAAATCAAGCAAAGAAAAAGATGGCAAAACCAGGGTGTCACAGGTGGGTTGTGCCCACCTGGTGGGCCCCCTCTGGTAGGTATTTGCCCCAATAATTCTCATATATTTCATAAAAATTCCTCATGAAGTTTCAGCTCTTTTGGAGTTGTGCAGAATAGGTAGCATGACGTAGATTTTTCAGGTCCAGATTTTCAGCTGCCGGAATTCTCCCTCTTTGTGTATACCTTGCATATTATGAGAGAAAAGGCATTAGAATTACTCCAAAAGGCATTGTTATGGATAAAAACATTAAAAATAACAGTAAGAAAATAAGATGCAAAATGGACGTATCAGTATCAATCTTGGATGTTTTATATTCCTTTACAAGCAGCTTTATATCATTTTCTGGGACTAACATATTAACTTAGTGAGTGAGAGTTGCTTTTTTCATGTTTTTGGCTTTTTAGGAAATCAATGTCAAACGAAGTCCAAACGGAGAAAAAACTTGAGATTGTTTTTTCTGGACTAGAAGAGACCCTAGAAAAGGTTCGATAGAAGGCCAGAAGAGCCATGAGGGAGCGACAAGCCCTAGGGGCGCGCCCCGGGGGGCGCCCCCAGGCTTGTGAGCCCCTCGTGGCACCTCCAGCCCTAATTCCACCTCTATAAATACTCAAATATTCCCCTGACATCAGTAAGCCACCCGAAATACTTTTGTTGCCGCCGCATATTTCTGTTCTCATGAGATCCCATCTGGAGGCCTCCGCCGACACTCAGCTCGAGGGGGAATTGATCACGGAGGGGCTCTACATCAGCTCGAGTAGTTTACCACAGACCTACGGGTCCATAGTTAGTATCTAGATGGCTTCTTCTCTCTCGATGTTCTTCAATACAATGTTCTCATTGATGTTCTTGAAGTTTTACTCGATGCAATGACTTTTGCGGTCCGTTTGTTGGGACCCGATGAATTGTGAGTTTATAGATTATCCATGAATATTATTTGAGTTTTCTTTGAACTCTTTTATGCATGATTGCTATAGCTTCGTATTTGCTCGGATTTATTGGTTTGGTTTGGCCAACTAGATTAACTTATCTTGCAATGGTAACATGTGCTTTGTAATGGGTTGTGACGCCCCCGATTCAATCCTACACTAATCATACACGCAAATGTGTACGATCAAGATCAGGGACTCACGGGGAGATATCACAACACAACTCTAAACACAAATAAAAGAATACAAGCTTTATATTACAAGCCAGGGGCCTCGAGGGCTCGAATACATAGCTCGATACACAAGAGTCAGCGGAAGCAACAATATCTGAGTACAGACATAAGTTAAACAAGGATGCCTTAAGAAGGCTAGCACAAAAGCAAAAACGATTGAAGAGGCAAGGCGTCCTGCCTGGGACCTCCTAACTACTCCTGGTCTTCGACGGCCTCCAAGTAGTAGCATCCATCAGCGGTGGCATCTGGCTCTAGGGATCCATCATCTGGTTGCATCAATTGGAAAGAAGAAAGAAGGGAGAAAAGGGGGTAGCAAAGCAACCATGAGTACTCTTTCAAAGTACTCGCAAGCATCAGATCTATACTAAGTATGCATTGGTATCAAATGGAAGGTTTGTATCTGTGGACTAAACTGCAGAATGCCAAAATAGAGGAGGAAGGCCTAGCCTATCGAAGACTAGCATCTTCAAGCAGCTTCGAGCATCTTGTAGCATGTAGGAGAGTAAAGAGTAGCATTTTAATATTTAACAAGCATGTTGTAACATCAATGCCCAGAGATCCTTCCCCGACTCCTTGCGGGAAAGCAATCTCGGAGCCACATATCCACCACATATATCAAGTATCCATTTCTAGTTATATAAGATCAGGATACAAGTCTGAACGTCCATTACCGTGGACACGGTATTCGAATATATATCTTCCCTGCAGGGGTGCACCATGTTACCCAACATGCTCGATCACTCTGGCCGGACACACCTTTCTGGGGTCAATGCCCGCCCTCGGAAGATCAACACGTCGCAGCCCTACCTAGGCTCAGCAGAGAGGTCCCCGCCGGTCTACATCCTAAGCACTCCGGGATCTTGGGCCCATCGCCCGTAGCACTCCGGGTCATTGCGAGCAGGGCGGGTCCAGGCTCCACCACTACAGGATGGTGTCGGCCTAGCCGTGCCGCACTGCTGAAATTGGACATCTGACAAAGCTTCGGCTAATACCACGACGTCGAGGCCCATATCTATTCTCACGTGTTGGTTAGTGCGTAAAACCCAGAGGCCAACTCAGAAAAATACCCAAACCTGTTAGTGCATTGGGGGCTCGCGGAGACGCGCAGAGACTCACGATAATGTGACCCCATCGCCCCGTCTCATGGACTTATGGCAAGGGCCCAGACTGCTCGGCCGTGCCTCGTGGAAAACTCGCGGGTGCTCAATGGGCCCGCCCGAGTTTCACATCAACTCGCGGGTACCCCTCAGGGCCGACCCGACTTCAACAAAGGTCTCAAGTAAGTCAAGATAACCGTGTGTCCAAATATCAAGGGAAAAACCCGAGGAATCACCCCGGTGGATTCCACTCAATGTAATCATCAAGGTGAATGTAAGAGGGACCACCCTCAAGGTTCACACATAAGGTGTTGAACGACAGAGCCGTATCAGGAATGGTGAAAGAGGAAATCACCCTCGATGACCATGACCGAATAGCTACACTACAGAATTAGCATCAGGAGTGCGTTATAAGGGATCACCCTCGGCACTCGATAGTAGCTCTACAGAGTCGAGCAACAAAAAGGGGCGTGATGTGATGTGAGGTGTCGGGCTCCGATCGTCAATCACGCTGATCGAGTCGTCGATGATGAAGTAGGGGCAACAAGGACAAGGTGGGGGTCACTGATGGATCACTAACCAACCTATACTAAGCAGTTTAGAATAAGCAGTTAGGTAACAATAGCAGGTACAAAAGCAGGCTATGCATCAGAATAGGAGCAAACAATAACAATAGCAAAATCTAATGCAAGCATGAGAGAATAGAATGGGCGATATCAGGATGATCAAAGGGGGGCTTGCCTGGTTTCTCAGGCGAGAAGGACGGGTCATCGTCGACGTAGTCGATCACAGCGACATCGGCAACCGTCACTGGGTCTACCGAAGAGAAGAGGGGGGAGAAAACAGTAAATACATAGCAAGCAAGAGCATAACAGGACAACATGTAGAGCTAGAGGTGTTCTAACGCAGTGCTAGGCGATACTGGTGAAGGGGGAAAACATCCGGGAAAGTTTTCCCGGTTCCGGACGTCTGTTAGACAGATGAACCGGAGGGGGAAAGTTCAACGTTTTCTATACTAGGGATGTGTGGTGGATGAATGGACTACGTATTCGGATTTGTCTCCTCGTTCTAAGCAACTTTCATGTAGAAAACATTTTCATCCGAGTTACGGATAATTTTATATGATTTTCAAAGTTTTAATAATATTCTGCTATTGTTTTTAATTCGAAAAATAAATAATAAATCGCTATGGGTACCTAGCTCTGCATACACAGAAGTGTACCAGAGGCTGACAGGTGGGCCAGGGGGTCCTAGTTGACCAGTCAACGTTTGACTGGTCAACAGGGGGTGGGGTCCCCCTGTCGTACTCATTTATCTAACTATAGATTAGAATTAACTAATCTAGTTTATTAGCTTAGTTAGACCTAATTAATTAAGTTAATTAAACAATTAATTAATTAATTATTATTTTTAAACCCCCTTTTTTTACAGGAGCCTGGGCGCTGGGGGCCCATAGGCCAGTGGCACAAGGCCAGCGTAATTGTTAATATTGACTAAGTTGACAAAGCCCTCCGTCCCTGTAAACTTAGTAGGCCCACAAGTCAGCCTCCCACCAAGGTGAGTCCCAGCTAGCAAGGGGAGTATTCATTTTTTTTGTGCGTAATAAGGAGGCATTTCCGGTGGGTCTGAGCTGACAGCGGGGGGAATGTTTTTTCGCGAAATACAGAGGCCCTTCCGGTGGGTCCCAGCTAGCAGGTGGAGGAATCATTATTTTGCGCGTAATAAGGAGGCATTTCCCTATGTGGGCCCCTACTATCAGCCTCTTCCGATAGCTGTTGTTTGTTGACCATGTTGACCTCGCCACGCTGAGAGCACAAACGCAGTGGCCGAGGGCGAGGCCCAGGAAGAGAACCACCCGGAGCTTGTGAAGCCACCGCAGCGGATGCCCATGCTGAGGGGAGTACGAGCGCTGACTGGTTGGCTGCGGGGTTTGGCTGACATCGCCGGAAACTAACAGGATGTGTGGTGGTTAGAGGGATGGCCTGGCGGCAGCACAGCCAGCCACGGGAGGAGGGAGTAGGCAGTCCCGCCGGTGTTGGTTTGGGCGGCTGGAGCAGGAAGATCAGAGATTGAAGAAGCACGGCGGCCGTTGGATGGACATCCAACAGTCACTAATGTGTGTTGACTAAGTTGACAAAGCCTTGCGTACGCGTCCAAAAAATATAGGACAGCGTCATCGTCAACCTAGTAGGCCCAGAAGTCAGCCTCCAAATATGTGGAAAACAGCATACAGCCCATTAACCATTATTTTCAATAATTTATAGCCCATTTGCTAATTCTTATGGATATTTGAAGCCTATATTCTTTTTATTAGCATTACAGACCATATATTTTGGGCACTGATAAAAAATTCAACAAAATTTTGCATATTTCGGTGGGGTCCGAACTCTTCTAATCACGAAATTTCGAGTCACGTTAAAAATAATTTTCAAAAAATTATATCAAAATAAAATTCAAAAAACAATTCTCTGCAAAAAAATAAATGAAATTTAGAATCTTAACTAGCAAGATGCCTGTTCGTTGCACGGAACATGAACATGCATTTGTATGAGTAGTTTATCTTGTGGGAGAAAAGAAGATATTTTAATGTAATTGTCAGTTGGCTTTGGTTTTTATAAGAGTAGAGAGTAGAGAAATCCTAAAAAAATGATATTTTAATGCAATTGCCGGTTGGCTTTGGTTTAAAAATTTACAGCCCATTTCTTACAACTTATAGCCCATTTTCTGGGGAAGCCCATTTCTTACTACTTACATCCCTCCTCGTCTTGAAAGATTTGCAGCCCAGTAGGGCTGAGAAAAGCAAGTAGGCCTCGGTTTTGGTATTCTCCAAAAAAAAGAACTGGGCTAGCCAATTTCAGAAAGAAAAAATATATCAACTGGGCTCGTCATGTGCTTAATAAAAGCGTAAGCGTGGGCTAGACGGGCCACAGCCCCCGCACAGCGCGCAGTTGGCTCCATCTCTGAATCTGAAAAACAACTGGGCGAGCTGCTGGGTCCCTGGTGTTATCTGTTGTTGTGTAATTTTCTTGTTTATTGACTACATTGACAATGGCGTGGGACCTAGTTGTCAAACAATTAGGAGGAAGTATTTTTTTGGCTTGTAATAACGAGGCACCTGCTTGCGAAATGCAATGACCTTGGTGGGTCCCTACCGTCAGCCTCTCCACGTACAGTCATCTCCTGATTCCTCTTGGTTGTTGACCATGTTGACAACGCCAGATGGCGGCGGGCGTAGCGAGCGAATCAAGGCAGAGAACGACGGCAAGGCCTCGGACGGGAACGAACAGCAGCCATGGAAGATGCGGCAGTGTAGTGGCAGGTGGAGGGGAACACGAGGGCAACAACATGCAAGTCAAGCATACAAATGGTACAAAAAGCCCAAGGATTAATTGTTCATCAAATTTTTAGACAAAACCCAGATTGAACATGACAGTAACATCTAACCAAACCACTCTTTTTTGCAGTCACAAACAAATGGATCGGTCTGATCCATAAAATCAACATCCTGTGCAAAAAAAATTATTTTAGGATGTATACAACTTGTTGTAAATAGAAGCCGAGAAAGTTTAGAAGCCCATTTGTCCACCTGAAACTTATTTTTTTGCTGTTCAACATGTTCCTCTGTGAGAAATCTCTTGCTGTAAAAATTAAGCCTCATGGACAATAGTAACCTCGCATTCAACAGGAAGAATGTGACAAAGCTTCTGTTTTCCTGGTTGGATGCATATCGTCCCATCGTTATTGTCCTCAAACGAATTTCATGAGAACTGAGAAAATCCTTGTGCTTATTACGCCAATGATTGGTTATATGTTTTTCTCCATGTGGTTCTGTCTAAGTAGACATGAAGATTGAAAACAGTTAAGGTCTGAAAAAAGAGTATGTCGAAAGAACGACAACTGAACAGTTAATTCTAGTACAATATATATGGGATTTCAATGTGCATGAAATCATCACCTCTATGTATAAATTCTCTAGAGATCGAGAGCATCGCAGCAAGCCAACAATTATGTCCAGATCAAAACTATACATTCTGATATATATGATCTTGACATAATCCAGCAGCATTGATAGGCTATCAATGGACGAACTCTTCATTGAGCATATAACATAATATTAGTACCCAAAGTGTACTCCAAGATGATATAAAACTTATGCGCACAAATGAAAAATGCAGCATATGATTACAAATGTGTAGATGATAATATATCGTACCTGAAAAGGTGAGGAGCCAAACACCAACTCCTTGTGATTATTAAACGGGTCACGAATTACACCCAAGGTCTCCAATTTGGGCGCAGAGACGATAGTTATTTCTGAAGGTGTATAACAATTATGAAGGAGCAACCTTTCAAGTGAAGGGGCATCTTCGATGATGAGCTGCTGTCCTTTAAAACAAATTCCAATGCTTTTAAGGTGAGGCGACTTTATTTGGAGACAACTGATACCGATTTATATTCCCAAAACAATCAGCAAGTGCTCCAGGGCAGGGCAATTGGAGTGCATGATGTTGTGCAGTGAGGCCTCCGATAGATAAACCACCACAAGCAAAAGTTTTTTTAGTAGTGGGAGTCGAAGCATTTGTACCAGATCGTCTAGTAGATGGCACCAGGCGAAGGTGGCGGTGTGGAGAGAGGAGGAAAACCGCGATATGGACAATGGTTGTGTGGACACGAATTCTTGGTGTGTTCGTGGTATGAAACTTTTGTGGTAATGGTACAACTCAAACTGCTGGAGTTTTCCGAATTCAGGGGATGTCAGCCAAACGTCCACCTTGCTAGGTATGGACAGCAGGTAGCTTGTCGGGATGCAGAGGCATTGAACGGGGCCCTGCTGGTGAGAAGAGACGATGGCTCTGAGGAGATCAAATTCAGGAAGGACAGATATCTGACGACAGTTGAGATTGAGGGGCACGGTGCGCCATAGAGGGCGGCATCGAGTTAAGAGGACTTGTGTGCGGCAGCAATCCTTGGTGGGGAGAAGCGAGATGATCTCCTCAAGGATGACGCCTGGGAGATTGCTGATGCGGTCCACCGGAGATTCTACCGGTTCCTCAGATCCGGGTGGGAGGGCTCGCCGCTTCTTGCCGCGCTACCGGGTGCGGGATCTACAACCGGCTTCGCCGTTGGTGTGAGCCTCATCTTCTTGGCGCTGGGGCCAGCCAACTCCATTTTCCTTGTGGGCGTCGCGCCGAGCTCACGGGTTTGAGCAGAGTAGCCAGAGACGAGCTTAGTGGCAGTGCGAGTGGAGAAGAACGAGGGCTGGGGATTTTTGTAGGAGTGGAAGAAGAGGAGCAGGCTTTTTTTGTACGAGTGAGGAAGAATGTGAGTGGGGTTTTCTGGACGAGTGAGGAAGATTGGGGAGCGGGGGGAATTGGGAGGGGGGGTACGGAAGCGGGAGAGCGAGCTTTTCGTGTTTATAAGGCCCGCTGCACTAACTACTCGCTTTTTCCCAAGAACCGCTCTCTTCTTTTGTGTTGCTGCATTGGAGCTGGCGCATGGACTTGGCTGACTAGCCATGCATGCAGGATGCATGTGCCCGCCGGCCACTGCATGCGCCTGGTTTATTACTAGGTCTATCTAATAGGGTGGTTATGGAGTAAATTAAGGAGATTTATTTTCTTTGTGTGCATCCACCAAATTAGAGGATGCGGCACTGGATGCAGACATCACATTAAACTAACATTCAGAAGAACAAAATTTCAGCATGTCTATGCATCTCAATGATTCACCATACTATAACCAATACAAAGCTGTGAGAAGGTGTGGAAATAAAGAAAATTGGTCGATGCTTCTTTGAGCAAAGGGCCTCCCTGCGCAGGCATTAATTTCCTTGGCATGCTTGTTTCTTCTCAATGTTGCGAGCACTTTGAGCATGTTGGAAACTCCACAGCTAGCTAGCTGCCTCAACTTGCAATTGATGCTGACACATTTGCAGGAAACACATGAGGCAATAGAGATGACTCAACATGGGTCCATATTGTGCAGTTCCCCTGAAATCATATTCATTGTCCTGAATCCGAAAAGATAGGAAAACAGTAGATATACTTAAACGATATTGCAAATGGTAGCACATATCAATAGCTCGGCATGACAAAACACGGTCATCTGGATGAAGGGGATACTGACCTGCCTGAGGAAGATTATATATAATTTCATAAGTACTTGGTTGATTTCCACCTTCGGCTGCACTGCTTGTTTGCTCCTCCACACATGACAGGATCGTTCCGCACTACATTCAGCAAGTCAACGTATGAATATGCTAATTTCATCTTGCGGTGGTCATTGTACCTAGTTACGAATGTAGGAATACCTGGAGCACCATGAGGTTAGCTGACAACAGGTAGATGCAGCCATATAAATTTTGTGCGGTGCTACCAAAATTGAGGTTTGTATCCCTTCCCGTTATGAGAATTCTTCTTGAAGTTGGTAGAATGTGACGGCTTGTTCTTTGCATCAAACTTGCCTTTCCCCTGAGATTTGTTCTTGTTGTTTTGGGGCTGGTTGGGCTGGAAGTTCTTCTCGTGTACCATGTGGGCACTAGAAGCTCCCTCAGCGACCCGAGCACGTGTGTCTTTTGCTCTCGCCTTCTCCTCAAAATCAAGAGTGCTAATGAGATCCAAAACAGAAAACTCATGTCTCTTGTTTTTCAGAGAAGTAGCAAAATCGTTCCACGAAGGTGGAAGCTTGGCAATGATGGTCCCAGCAACAAATTTGTCCGGCAACACACACTTAAAGTACTCAAGTTCCTTAGAGAGTGACTGTATCTCATGAGTCTGTTGAACAACAGAGCGCTCATCAGTCATCTTGTAGTCACGGAATTGCTCCATGACGTACAACTCGTTGCCAGGGCCCGAGGGCCCAAACATGGCCTCGAGCGCAGCCCACATGTCTTTGCCGCTGTCAAATGACATATATGAATCCACAATGGAATCATCAAGAACACTCAACAGGACGGCTTTGAAGAGGGTATCCATGTTCTGAAAAGCTTCCTGCTGTGTAGGATTAAGATCGCCCTCAGGCTTACCCTTAGTGGCGTCATAGCAGTACATGATGTGAAACCAATATACTGCTCTTGTGCGCCACCTTTTATATTGCACCCCCTTAAAAGTAGGCGGCTTCAAAAGCATAGCAAAACCACTCGGAGTAAATTGCCTGTAATCAGGTTTTTGGATTGGATTGTTGAATATATGAGTAATTTAGTATGACATTTAATCCGAATCGGCAGTAAATAGATCATGACGACAATTGCAAACATCAAAGTAATGATGCGGACTAAACCAGGAGGACAGAATCACATACTGTACAGCGGGAGCAGAACCGATGTGGTTGATGTTGTCACTCATGTCGTTGATGAAGAGGTTACCGAGGTCGGGGAAGAAGGCTGTCGTTGAGGAAGTCGTCGCTGGCAGTAGTCACTGAGTGTGCTCCCCAAAAACCTGATCGCCCCTCTCCCATACAGGATCATGAAAGGCGGGGTTTGGAGGACGGTCGTCCCTTCTCGCGGTGCACGCCGGAAGGAGGGCTGGAGAAGAATTGTGTGACGGGGCTAAGATCTGGAACGGTGCGAAACCATATGATACAGCGGCGGCTAGGGTAGAGCATGACAGGTCGGCCGTGCAAGTATAATAGTAGGCCTTTGGCCCCAAACCCCACGTCCAAGTCAATAATAGCTCAAAAAAGTCAATAATATCCCCACCAAGGTTTGTCTCAAAAAAAGGAGTAATTAAGGCGTCTATTAGTCCCTTTAGTATAAATACTATATCATTAATAATGGCCCCACATTTTGTCTCACAAAGTATGTTGGAGTACAATCGGCTACACGTTTACAATCCGCTTCTCTTCTCTCTCCTCTTCTCTCTCCTTTAACTAAGCACAAATACTATATTTAAATCCTTATAGCCTGCTTATGTCATGTAATTGTAGTACTTGCTCTAAAGTTACTCTCCATTGTGTAGCCGGGAATGCCGGGCGTGCAGCGGGCGTTGCCCTCGGTCGGCGTGCCGCTTCAATGGCGGAAGCAGTGAGAGGTCGCGTCGCCCTGACTTGCCATCAATGTGGAGCGGCGGTCTTAGCTGGCGCTGGGCGGGAAGCGCGTGCGGGAGGGGGGAGGGGTTTTTGTTGGGCCAAGAAGGTGAGAAGCCAACTTGGGATCGGTCTGGACGGGGAAATATCATGTGCTCCCATACTCTGCATATGACACTAGTCTATGTTACTACTCCCTCCTTTCCGGTTTATAGAGATGTTTAGAGTAACATAGTAATATGTTACAGTATAAGTTACTCCCCACTATGACCAGCCTTGGCCTCTCCCAGTGCTCCACCATGTATAGCTCCTAAGCCTGCCACGTAGGCATAAAATATGATGTGGCACCAATAAACTAAGAACCTGTGCATTGAAGACTTGAGTTACTAAGCCATTTAATGCACTTAGCACCTCATCTAAAGAGCATGGTTAATAGTATAGCCAGCTGGTGGCTATAAGCCAGTGCCATGTCATCTACAGCCCATCTTACAGTCAACATGTACAATAGTAGAGCAAAAGAGTGTACTACTTTTTTATTATGTGGCCCACCTTTCATTCTCACAAAGTGCCTAGGAGCACGTGCTAGAGCTGGCTCTTCACGAAGAGCCCGCTTACCTTCTCTCTCCTCTTCTCTTTCCTCCCACTAAGCAGAAATATACTAGTTTATTCCTTATAGCCCGCTGACTCAACTCTATTGTACTTGCTCTAAGCACATCTAAGCACCTACTAGCACCCCCTTGACCATGGACCTTGACGGTGTACGTCACCTCGTGTCTCATAATTTTCCTCGTCATCATCTGAGTCCTAGAAGATCTCACCCACATCATCATTAGCATGCAGTCGCCTTGATAGACAACGTGCGCACAAGGAGTAGAGGCGACTGGGGACGCACCACCACCACGTCGTGGGCACTCCGTATGTGCTCGTGTGTGTGCAGCGTGCGTATTTTTTCATCGGTGCTAGCTCTAAGGCCGAGGCTACGGTCGTCTTCGTCTCCGACTAGTAGTTGAGCAACGATGGCAAAGAGGTGCTGCAAGAGATGTTATGCACCGTTGCGGGCGAGCTTCGACGTAGCACGACGAACCGGACGTCGCCGCGGATGGCGCAAGCCTCCATGCAGCCGAGTGTGTGCGCATGCATGTGTTATTCACGTGCATTCTACAACCGAGCGTGCGTGCATTCACGTGTTGTGTACGTGCGTTGTGTGCTCCATGCTGTGCACATATGTGCATGAGTTGGATCGGATGGAGTTAGTGCATTGGCTTGTGTACATGCGTGGCTGCATGCGTCCTGTACATGCGTGGCTTGTTGCGTGGTTATCAATAATTCAATATAAACTACTCCCTCCGTTCCTAAATATAAGTCTTTCTAGCCATTTCAAATAGACTACAACATACAGATGTATGTAGACATATTTTAGAGTGTAGATTCACTCATTTTGTTTCGTATGTAGTCCCTTATTGAAATCTCTAAAAATACTTATATTTGGGAACGGAGGGAGTATAAAACATCTTCAACTTAGCGTCCTGATGTACCGTTTCTAGTGGTTAGTGAAAATTTCATGTTCTTTAATTTGTTTATAGGTGGGCAGGCGGCAAAAAAACAGGGGAAAACGCGCAAGGTTCCTTGCAGACGCTCCACCGCGAGGTTCCTTGCTCCTTCTCGGTTGTCGAGAATCTATGCTCTTCAACTCTTTTCTTTTACGTCAGCTTTGTTCATCCTTTTCCAAACACGCGAGACATCTACCATCAAGGTGCACGTGTCATGCAAGAAAATTGAGATAATCAGATAAGAAGTGCGTAAGTGAGTCGTGCGGGGGGAAAAGCAGGGGGAAACCCTTTTTCGTAAGTGAGTCGTGCACTTCGATGGCACCTACACAATATTTTTTTCTCCTCGATGGCACGTGAATAGTGCACGTACTCAACGATGGAGCACGGGATGGTAGCAATGACATGGTCAACCCTTTTTTGGAGAGAGTACGTACTACTACCTCAGTCCTAGTTTATTGGTCCCCTTAGTATTTTGTGTCAAACTTCGACCATAGATTTAACTAAGAAAATAATAATGCATGTGTTTAAAATTTATATCCTTGGATTCGTATTTGAACATAGTTTCATGTGATATTATTTTCGGTTACATGCATTAACATTTTGTTAATAAAATTCAAGGTCAAAATTTGGCACAAAATGCGAAGGGGGCCAATAAACCAGGACGGATGTAGTAAATAACTTTGATGTGTTCCGTCAACTCGCAGAATGACGAGAAGCTTGATTATGCCTTCTCCCTTGCCAACACGTGCGCGGTGGCTCGCAGCACGAGGAGAAACTTTTGCTTACAAGCGGTGGACATGCAGCAGTTCATTTGGTGTCAGATTGTCAGAAGCACTACTGTAGAACCATCGACTTCCGGAAGAAGCGAAGAGCCAAGCGCAAGGTCACCTACTAACCTTAGGCTAGGCGTAGTGGGAGTAACATAAATAGAGGTACCTCCTTTTTTTATTCTAGAAACAACCACACGCGAGTATCAAGGTGCTGGTTACGTAGAACAAATTTCCTGGAGTCCGTGCTCAGCCCTCCTCTATATCTCTTCTCAGCTAGCCAGCGGACGCGCGGAGCCCATCGTCTGTTTGCTCACATGCGGTCCCACATGTCAGTGAAAACGCAAGAGGACCCACTGAACCTGCACATCTTTCACCTTGACGTGCTGGTGATGAAAAACAAATCCAATAAAGATCTTCGGTGGCCGCTTTTGGAGTTACTCAAGAGTAGTAAGATTCTATTTACAGTTTAACCCAAGATGCACGTCATGTGGCTTCAACTACCACTCTGTTTTCTTGCATGACACAACCTGGATGCTGGATGTCCCGTGTGTTAGCAAAAGGAGGAAGAACCCGACCAAATCTTCGGTTGTGCTCTCGGATTAGACTAGTTGTGCTAACTTAAAAAAATTATTGTGTACTCCCTCCGTTCCAAAATACTTGACTTCCATTTGTCCAAAATGGATGTACCTATATACTAAAACATGTCTAGATACATCTATATTTTGATAAATAGAAGGCATGTATTGTGGAATGGAGGGAGTAGAATGGATGCAAGTTTTGGTATTGGGAAGAGGAGTACATCCATATATTGATAGAGCGTTGGAGTTGGCCTTACAAGTGGGACTGCAGTTGAGGAAACCGACTATCGGCAAACCCCCACCTCGCCCGCCACGCGATGGCTGAGTTAGAGAAACGATGAGGTTGAAGAGATTGCTCTAGCACGGACTCCAAGAAATATGGTGTCAGATGGAAGTCGTGCTGGTGGCGTGTGCCGTACTCCTGGACGTGAATGCTTGTTCTGGCCCATGCCACCCTACTACTCCTACTACTTACTATATAGTACTAGTATCGAGGATTCGAGGTGCTGGTTACGTACAGCGAACACATTAACATAGGGCTACAGTAAAAACAACCGCCCGACGCGCGAAGCATGTGAAGCTAGTACAAATAGTGTACTACTATTGTTGATTGGCCTCATCCCATAACCTGTTGCAATGCACATACAATTATGTATTCGGAAAATATTTTTTTGCCTCGTCGCTCCACTCACTCAGAGAAGCGACTCGAAAGACATTCATAAATTTAGTAAGTTTATCACAGGCATATCATTTTATTACATACAACAGATCATCAACTCACATCGACAACGAGGATACATTATAAATACTAAAGTTTTCACCACACAACAAATAACAAGCAATGAAATGAACTTCAACTCAACCATTCCTCGATGTTGGAAACGCTTGCTTTGAACCACAAGTGATTCTCTGGGATGGTCCATCTATTGTCGATCTTGACACCAACGCAGGACTAATCATCCAGGCTGAAGCGGCCTACTATATTAGTACTAGGGAACCACCCAAATGTCTGAGGTATAGGCATAGTTGCTTCTCATAAATGGTACTAGTAACGTTATGTCAACAGCAGTTGGATCGCCTTTCACCATCATCGGATAGTTTTGTCCAAGGAAGAGCGAGTTTTCTCCAAGACTATCAATTCTGTACCAGGGAGAAGGTGTTGGCGCTAGCACTCTAGTATCCATCCCGAATACCATGCAACGGGTGTTGGAATAGGTACGGAGAGTGCGCCCATGGGAGACAAGACGTGCTCCCTCAGTAGTAACAAACTCAGTGCGCTGTATACAGACAAGAAGAGGTGATCCATCGGAATTACTTGTCAGGCGCCCCTGAGTATATACGTTCTGCTCGTCCTCATGCTCGTGATCATCACCATCGTCATCTCCCCCTTGGTTATAAAATTTTCAAGTATAGGTGGTGGAATGTTCACAGGACCTTGGAAACACAAGAAGAAGGTTAATTAGTAAAGGGAAACTTGCTAACCCGCATGCATGTGGATGAAACAATTATAATTACGGTGGAAGACAAACGTACCGAAACAACGAGGATGCCATGCAAAAACAATGCCACGAGTGGTGGCAGCAAACCCAAGGCCCTCATATTGAATTGCATCACAGTACACATCCGTGTACAAAAACTGATTTTTGAGCAATATCCATCCAGTCAAACCATGAAGGACGACAACAAGCTTGTCGAAGATAGCAACAACTTCATAGTTGTTGTAATTCCAAGAGCGGTTGGGAACTCGACAAATTGCTATCTTCTGTAGAAGACAGTCACCATGATCGTATTTGAATGTGCATACAAAACCGGTGTGCTCAACCTATGGGCAGTCTGCTGAGATTTTTGGAAGTGGAACTCGGTCACGAGTGTACACATTCACAAGTTCCCACTCGCAGTTGGACCCAATGTAAACAACCCAATCTCCATTTGCGCCTTCCCAATCCTTGCCCTCAAGCGATTGCATCTTAACATCATACGTATCATTATCAAGCGGCATCAACTTGCACAAGGCGAGGCCTCCATCGTCCCCGCGCTAGTAGTCATCAAGGTCACGGCGAAGAAGATAGGGGAGATCAAACCGCTCCTTGACTCTTGGGTTCCTTGTAATGATGTTATTAGTTGAGTCAAGAATGGGCTTGAACGAACCTGCCATGCTAGCCGAGGTGATGACGTCGCACCGATCAATGAGTTCCTCCACCATGTCATCTTTCAGATCGGGGCAAGAACAACAGGGTCGTTTCCGGCCTGTTCCCTCCATGGAGAAGACGATCGAACAATGGCAGAAGGAAGGGTGAAGGGCTGAAGGAAAATGGAGGAGGGAGAGGAAGAGCATGCGACAGCAGTTCCAAATCAAGAGGGAAAGGCGAAGAGTCGGTAGACGGTTGCCAGTTTGCCACGATTCACGGAGAGGCGCCCCGGCCTACACGTCCGTTCGGAAATACTAGTAGAAAAGGACTCATCGTCGTCTCACTGATATGTTGGAACGGGACCACATGTCCGAAACATGGTGTGTAATTTCTCGTGCAAAATGCGATTTGGCCGTGTTTGCCCGAGGTGTCGCATTAGTTTTTTTTTGAAAGTTTGTCCATTAGTTATCGACCTTTTTTTAACATGCAATCTGAATGGATAGCTCCTGTGGTCATCACACGTGAGCGTATATAGTGATGGTTGATTCGCCCGAGCAACTTATTACTGTGGAAATATGGGAGTACCAGCGGATTCAAGGAACATAGAAATGATGGTTGCTTTGTCTGAGCAACTTACTGTGGTGAAGGTGGGGCTCTGTGATTTGACTGCTCACTAGTCATTACTACTGCGGCGCAACGACCGGGGTGAATCTTTTGCTGAAGTTGTGTTATGCACTCAATATTGCTGCTTGGCAGGGGGGGGGGGCGAATCAAGGATGTCCAACATGTCGGCGAAACAAAGTTGAATTGTTTCTGTCATTGCTATCAATCCTTCAGGATTTGTTTATATGTACGCATAATTTTGATGAAACTATACTATGATACTATGAAGGTTTCAACTTTGGTTCTTGTAGGAAAAAAAGGTTTCAACTTAGGATTCATGTGTCTTGCCTCGAGATTATCTCGTTACAACATTCCATCAAATACAAATGAAACTACCATGGCTAATGCATCTCAATGGTTCACAGATCAGCGCCAATATTCACATCACAACTGAAGACAAAGTTGTGAGAAGGTGTACAAATAAAGGAAAAAATATAATTGATCGATGCTATTCATAGGCATGGCTCCACTTCCTTGGCACAGTGTTCATTGCTTGGCAGCTAGTTTCACCCAGCTCTGTAGCCAAAAAAGAGTTGTATGAAGGACACCACAATCCGATCATTTTGTCCAGCTCCCACTACAAAAAAATACACTTCCGTGATGATTCGTGTTTGTCATAGTAGGTCGCGTTTTTTTTCATGCATGTACATCCATGACGATTTTATGACAGAATCAAGATAGTCATACATGTGTTGTCGTAGAAGTGTTCCATGACATTACCAAAATTATCATCACGGAAGTGTCCACTTCCATGACGATAAATCGCGCGTCACAGAAGTGCTTTCGTCAAGGGTGACCAACACGCGGCATCCACCATAATGGAACGCCGTTAAGCTATCTGGTCGGGTTTTGGATCCGATAACCCGTTAACGGCCCCGACCAATGGGGATTTTCCACGTGTAAAATCATCATTGGCTAGAGGAAACACGTGTCGGCTCATCGTTGGGACAGATGTCATCCACTCATTGGATGGAAGGCGCCTATGATACGTCGACACTTGGCACGGCCCAACAGAGGCCCATTCCTGTGAAAAGGTCAGCCCAGTAAAAATTAGCAGGCCAGCCCATATAAGGCCTACTTGTGTCAGGGCCATTTAAGCCCACGGCGCATACGAGATGTGCCAATTCAGCCCGTCAATGGCCCGTTAAAGATAAGACACCATTGCAGCCCATCGTCAGTTTGAGCCCGTTAACGGCCCGCTATATATTTGGGCTCAATATCGGCCCGATGAGATTTCGGCCTGTTAACAGCCTATTTAATGGATGGGCCAATTTTCAGGATGTACATCTTTCGGCCTTTTAGTGACCCATTTAAATGTTGGGCTAATTTCTGGCCCGATGTGTCTTTCAGCCTGTGGACGGCCCATAAATCAGTTGGGCCATTTGTAGTCGGACCTGAGTTTTGGCCTGTTAGCGACCCATTTAAGTGTTGGGCCAGTTCCCAGCCATGTGTGCCTTTCGGCCTGTTAACGGACCATAAATGAGTTGGGCCATTTGTAGTCGGACCTTAGTTTTGGCCTTTTAACGGCCCATGCCCTTCATGGTCCAATACCAGCCCGATTTCTCTTTCGGCCTGCTAAAGGCCCACAACACAGTTGGGCCATTTACAATACGACCTGACTTTCGGCCTCTTAGCGGCCCATGGTCTTCATGGTCCGGTACAAGCCCGCTGTCTGTTTCGACCTGCTAAAGGCCTACAGTATAGTTGGGCCATATGTAACCCAAACTTAGTAACAGCCTGTTAATGGCCCGTGAAATAAATTAGGGCCACCTGTTGCCCGCCTCGATGTTGGCCTGTTAACGACTCGGGAGGTAAGAGGGCCGACCATTAACTTTCGGCCTAGTAACGACCCATTAACTTAATGGTCCCACTAAAGTTCGTACATGTCTTTAGGCCAAATTAGATAATTTGAGCCCATTACAACGAGCAATTATGCACAGGACCAAAACCGATCAAGCAAAGGTACGGCATACAGGGAATAACGTTGCACATCCAGCATATATTATAGGAAATTACATCCACTGGGCAATCAAAGATTGATGCCAGTGCAAATAAATGAGCAGAACCTAACCATCTACAACGTCACAATCTGCAACCTCAGCACAGATGACGCCCATAAGCATGTGGGCAAGTTCTTTCTGCTTTGCTACACTGTCTCTGAAAACATTGATCAGTTGTTGTGTCGCACGACTCTACACCTCTGATTCATCCACCATTTCCATCATTGCTTCAGCCATTAATTGGTTCACAAACATACATCTATTCCGTTGCATTCGAGACAGAGGATACTGAACAGATTCAGATGGCGATTTTTGCAGGCTTGTATTATTGATAGTGGAGAGTGTCTCAACCACTTCATCATAACATAAATTAGGACGGGAACCAAACAGATTAATCATGAGTTGTTGCCATATTACCTGGCCTAGATTTACTAGAAAGAAACAATGGGGTTGCCTTGCTGTTTTCAGAGTTTGTCTTCTTAGCTTCAGCAGCCCGCACAAAATTAACACACTAGCATTGCTATCATTGGCCAAGTCAGATAATAGGAAAGCAACATTGACACAACGAACGTTTGGGCAACTAGGCTACACCAAATTAACACAATATGGCAGAGCTATCATCAGCGAGGTAAGGTAGTACGAAAGCAACATTGACACAATGAATGAATGGGCAACTAGAGAAGCACTACAATTCAGTAATGTGCGTGATATGAGATAGTACATTCATGCAGCTCAGTATGCAAAACTACTAGGCGGTTTTCCTTACAATTAGCAACATTGGCGCCTTTAACATTTTGCTACAACTAATTTTCGATCAGATAAAGGTTAGATTCACGCCGATTAACAAAATACATGTTGATGTAAAAATATAGTGATATACAACAGGTACTTACATCAGCATTGGAGCATAGAGAATTCCCGCAAGATATTTTCCTCGAATACGATCCCAATGGAGGAAGTCTTCTATCGTTTAATCTTATTTTCTAAAAGAGAGATGGGTAAGAAACATGTAGAAAATATGATCAGAATGCTATAAATTTCATGATGCGAGGATACGCAGACGCTTCTTAGAATGGAGTTGACATTCTTTTGCTGGACTGGAGTGGACTACTTCTTTGGCCACTGGAATCTGCTTATTATCAGTGTGAGTTGGGTTTCTCTGGGCTGGAGCAGTATCTATGAAAAAATGGAGTTGGTTTATTATCTCCTGGTGTTTGGATCTTTTGCAAAGACCTGGTTTGTAACCCTTCAGATTCTAGCATAGCCGTCTTCCCCTTGCATGCCTTATATAGAAGAATGGTGATTCAGTTATAAAACATGCTATAGCAGAGATGGAATAGGTACTGAAGAATAGAAATGCATGACATATTGACATGTATTCCCTCCATCCAGAAATAAATGGACGGGTCTAGGCGTATTTCAGTTCTAGATACATCCAGTTTTATCCATTTCTGCGACATTTAATCCGGACGGAGGGAGTATGATGTAAGAGCTAGGGATACAACATGACAACACAGTAAAAAACACTGAAAACCCCACTGCAGAACCAAAGTATTCAAACCCACTGATATGAGATAGTACACTCATGCAGCTCAGGATGCAAAACTACCAGGCAGTTTTCCTTACAAAAATCAACATTGTGGCCTTTAATCATACATTTTTCTACAACTAAATTTAGATCAAATAAAGGTTGGATTCACGTCAATTAACAAAATACATGCTGATGTAAAAATATAGTGATATACAACAGGTACTTACATCTACATTGGAGCATAGAGAATTCCAGCAAGAATCTTTCCTCATAAACGATACCATTGCAGAAATTCTTCTATCTGTTAAGCTTATTTTCTAAAAGAGAGATGGGTAAGAAACATGTAGAAAATATGATCAGCATGCTATAAAATTTCATGATGCAAGGATACACACGCTTCTTAGAATTGAGTTGACATATTTTTGCTGGACTAGAGCGGACTAGTTCTTTGGCCACTGGAATCTGCTTATTAGCAGTAGGAGTTGGGTTTCTCTGTGCTGGAGCAGTATCTATAAAAACTGGAGTTGGTTTATTATTTCCTGGCGTTTGGATCTTTTGCAAAGGCCTTGTTTGTAACCCTTCGGATTCTAACATAGTCGTCTTCCCCTTGCATGCCTTGTATAGAAGAATGGTGCTTTAATTATAAAACATGCGATAGCAGAGAGATGGAATAGGTACTGAAAAATAGAAAGGCATGACATATTGACATGTATTCCCTCCATCCGGAAAAAAATGGATGGGTCTAGGCATATTTCAGTTGTAGATACATCCTTTTTTATCCATTTCGGCAACATGTAATCCGGACAGAGGGAGTATGGTGTAAGAGCTAGGGATACGACAGGACAACACAGCAAAAAAACTAGTTGAATGTAAAACTATATGCTAGAGGAATGCGTAGAGAAATAACTAAGGTAACATACACGTGTATGATTGGGAAAATAAGATGGCATTGTAACAGATCACTAGAACAACACTTCAATGTAAAAAACATGGTATGGCAAACAGATGAAGTACATACTGATGAATAACAATGCTTAAGATATTCAGAAGCATGATGTCCAAATTAAGCAGATGGCATTGCGATAGAGTAGAATGATAGTACTTGAATTTGAAAACATGTTATCATGAATGGAATAGGTACTGAAAAACAGGAAGGCATGACATATTTACATGCATGATCAGCATGCTAAGCACATGGCATTGCAACAGAGTAGATACACTCCAGGACATTATATGCATGTTGTACCCATATCACAGGCCAAGTTAGAGCAATGACCTTGTGGGGTGAAGAGGATTCATCATCTTTCTGCAAGTCTTCTGAAGAACTGCCTTTACATGTTCCATCATATTGGGTATCATTGACATCAAGTTTTTATTGGCCTTTACATTGCTTCGTGAGGTTCTTGTGGATATATTAGTGTGTGCATTTATATCTGACACGCATGGAAGACAACTAGTAGTTAGATTTATGTAAATGAGTGCCTGTAGGAGACGACATAAATAGTAGGACTGGGGTTAACTAGCAGCAACAGGTCTCATAAACTAAAGGGAGAACACAGATGAAAGCTACAGAATATGTATCGTTCATACTCGAGATTAACTATATGGCACACAAAAGTATTAAAGAACAACATAGGTAATACTAGAAGTGGTATAATACTATAATCACCAGCCTGTGGGATAGCATTGGCTGATGGATGATAACTATGGAACAGTGTTACCTAAAGAACAAGTATCTTAGCTGAACTATGGAATAGCGTGAACTCCTGAACAAGACCCATAAGAGATCAGCATGAATATATAGTGAAATGTGATGATCTATTTTCCGTGCTTAGATGAATAACAAAGCCATAAATGTTGCACACAAGTAAGATGAGGGTACAACCTATCTGGCTGCCATCCATAGGAGTGAGCATCATGTGCTGACTTGTCGATGACCCTGCAGTTGTTGTGGCTGTCCATGTCGGGCACGCGCATTCGATGCAGGGAAATGTTGAGTGGGGATTGTAGCTCCCTTCTGGTGTATGCTTCCCTTGTTGGAGCAGCTACGGTTTGTCGGAAGACGGTGTCTCTGAAGATGCAGATAACGCATAATTTTAAGAACGACATATCTCTTTGATCTGAAGAAATACACTAAGAGATCAACAGCAAGGTACGAGAGTGGTCACACGTCTGTTGACTGAAGACTAAATTGGAGTCACATGATTTTATTTTATTTTGGCACTGTCTCATCTACGCCAGATGGCGTGATGGCCGTCTTGTGCCTCCCGGCTGACATTGTTCGGAATCTTCCCCGAAGAGCCAGCGACCAACGGCAGAGCAGCCTGCCTCCGCCGTCCATGGCCCCGGCCAAAACCCCGCTCCCCGCCCCACCGCAATGTCGTGGTTGCGCTGCCCCTGGGCCAATCCACAAAGACTACCCGTCATCCAGATCCGGCGGCGGCAGTACCTTCAACCCACGCAACTCTAAAAGATAGCCATCTAAGCGCTGCTTCTGCGGCGAACTTGCGGCCCCGCACCCTTACGTTAGACACCAACCAACCGGCAGCCTAGGAGCTCCGCCGCCTCGAGGGGTGCTGCTTCCCATTGGGAATCGATTGACCCAGAATAAAAATTCACACAACGGACGCATAAATAAAGTGATTTCAGATGAGGGTGCGACCTATCTGGCGGCATGGTGAAGTAGGCAGGTCCAGCTGCTGAGTCGGCGAGGCCGGCACGGTTGCGGTGGCGATCGGCGGCAGGGAAAGAGCAATGTCACGATGGTCGATGGCTACGCGTAAGCAGCACCAGGACTCTGGACGGATCCGAAGTTGGAGCCGCTCCGGCGCCATGAACAACGGCGGGGGTGAATCGGCTCCAGTACGGTTCACACGGCTATCGTCGAGGCAGCACCAGCAGCACGGAGTAAGAGGCACACGGCCCAGTGCACGACGGCAATTGGACATCGTCTCCGGCATTAGGGAGGAGGGCGGCTGTGAAATTGGTGTGGTGGGGGCGCCATGTAGGTGGGGCTGAGGTTTCGCAGCTCGGGAGAAGGGAGCTTCCCGGGGAGAAGGTGATTTGGCGCCCATGAGGTATGAATGGGGGCGGGCGGGGGGGATTGGGAGGGGAGTGGAACCATGTCTTACGGACGCACTTGTCTGAAGTGTGAGGGGGAGTTACAGTTCTACCCTTGCCAATAGGCATCTCGGCTTGGGTCTGTGTACTGAGGGTCGGGGATAGTAGAGTAACTTTGCTTCTCCCGAAATAGTGGTCGGGAGCGATTTCGGGCGAGGAGGGCGTGTTTTGAACTATAGTGGGCACGAGCGATTTCGGGCGAGGAGAGCGTGTTTTGAAATAGTGGGCGCAAGCTATTTCGGGCGAGGAGAGCGTGTTTTGCCGACCATGGTTTATGAATTATTCGGCACATGTCATTTCGGTCGAGGAGAATGCGCGCTTGGATGAAGTTACGAACCTACCCTCGATGTACAACGGGCCAATTGATGTGTGTCCCACATAGGACGGTAATTTCGCATCTCCCATTTATTTGCTCGGGCGAATTCCACCGAGCAGAGAGGATGTTTAACGGTTCGTTCAAATTTTTGGAGAACGAGCATCCACGTCTACCTTACCAAGTCGATTCGAATCAAATTTTGAAATATTAGCTTGCCACTTTTTTTAGATGGAGAGATTATGCTCGGGAGTAATGTGTTTTACATCCTCGTTGCTAGCGATTTACTATATGATAAATAGTTAACCCACTCAAAAATGCGAATCAAACCCAAAATGAAATATCTCGATTCAATGAACTAGCTCGTTCAGTAGGTCAAAATAGTGAACTAAATCCAAAATTGAACACCTCAATTGAGTAGCATGTTGTACAGTATTATAGTACTCCATGAACATGTTGAAAGTCAAATTAATGAACTTGTTTGATATACGCATATATCCATTCATGTGTGGATTGCAGACAACATGTTCTCCAATTTAAATATTTGAATGCAAGTTTATATCGAAACATGGTTTATATCAGTCTTTGATGCATAAAACGCGACCTCCCCCTCTCCCGGACTCCTGTTCTCTCTCTCTCACTCACTCTCTCGCCGGCAATCTTCAATTCTGTCGCACGCATCCGACACAAAAACCTTGTTGGTCCCTCTCCCTTTCTCTCCATCTCTCTCTCTCTCTCTCTCGCTCTCTCTCTCTTTGTGTGGGGGGGGGCTTTCTAGTTCGCATTCATATATACACCATCTATAGGTCTCTCTCGCACACTATGTATGATACTCTAGCTAGTCCAAGCTAGATATATTGGGTGCACTCATCGTACGCACACAAATTCCTCGGCTCTTTGCCCGTAACTCTCTCACGCACCACTATGTTGTCTCGGACCTCTTCCCCCCCTCTCTCAAACTCTCCATCCACCTGGGTCACACATACACATGCATATCTCACTCGCACTCGATAGGCCCATCTAAAACTCTATCTCTCTCCCTCGTTCTCTCTCCATCTCACACGCACACACACACACACAATCTCATGCCTAGCTAGCCAAGTATGATGGTCTCTCACTCAATTGTAGGCACACGCAGTCCCCCCTATATGTATATGACTAGCTAATCTTAGTATCCATCACAAACATGTGCATGGTCTATCTCGATTTCTCTCGGGGAATCTTTCTATTGCGCACGCACTCCCTCGATCTCCCACCCATATAGTCCCCTCACGATCTCGAGGGGATCTCTCTATCACAAACACACCCTCTCTCCCTCCCCATGCGTCCATGCCATCCATGTGTCCCTCTCGACCTTTTTTCCTTGCTGGCCAGACCTCTATTTGACATGTGCTACAGGGGTGTCTCTCTCCGTTGGAAACAATCACACACTAGCTATCTTCGTGTATCTCCTCGCCTCGCTTTTCCATCTCAGAGATGCATGCGTGATATGTTCGCATAAGAAACGAAAAAACACACTCTCTCTCTAATTTATCGTTTGTTGTCACTTTCTGTTTCACACACATACTCTTTTTGCACACTTACTGATTCTCCTTCACACACACTTGATCTGTCTCGACTGAGGCACTCTCCTCCGTCCATAGCACATAGATTTATTGAAAAGTCAAACATCACAAAGTTTGACCATGTACATGGAGAAAAAGAATTACATCTAGTACGGCAAAGATATACCATTAGATTCACCATGAGATGTAGTTTTGTATGATGTATCTTTGGTATTGTAGATATAAATAACATTTGCGTAAACCTTATCAAAGTTTCCAAAGTTTGACTTCTAAAAATTTACATGCACTGCATCATCGAGCGGATGGAATATCTCTTTCCCCCTCTCGGCTATCTGACACACCACTCAGCCTTATCGGGGATCCTCAATCTCTCTCAAACTTTATTGGTCAGTTTGGTTCGTGACCTCACCCTCATGCCTTGATGGTCAGTACTGCCTGGTGTGGACGTGAGATGCAAAATATTTCTGCCTGGCCACGCTTGTGTGGTGCTGAAGCGCTTGGTTCATGCCTGGGCCAGGCAAAGCATCAACATCACATCAATCAATCCATGCATCAATTATTTAATGCTAATATCCATCCATGTTGCTATTAGCCTCGTGGCCGCACGACCAGGCACGGCCAGGCATTCGAAACCGGTCGCTTGGGCCAGGCTACTTGCAGTGTCTGGAGTTCAGCTAGGCTAATTAAAGTGCAAGGGAACCCAGCCCAGGCGGGCTTTCTTTTTCACAGGGTAGCAAACAAACAAGCGTGCATCAAATCCAGCCACAACCCCAGGCCACGCAAAAGATGCTCACGACGCAAGCCAAACTGGCCTTATATCTCGGGTTTGGAGTCAACTAACCCAAAAAGATCCAAACAGGAGGGTTAGTTTAGGTTAGATGCATCTAACCCATCCAAAAAAACTAACCCATCCAAAAGGTGCTTATTTGGGTTAGTTCTTCTCGGGACCACTAATAAACACTTTTTTCTCTCGCTCTCCCCACAGCAGATCCCTCCCCACTTCCTCGAAGCTTCTCGTCCTCTCTCTCCCTCCCTCTCGCACCGCCCGTGAAGGTGCCTCGCCGTATCCGTGCTCCATCTAACCCTGCCATCCAAACACCTCTTTACTTAGAGCTAGTTCAGGGTTAGTTCAGGGTTAGAATCTAACTCTAACCTCTAACTGAGTTAGAGTATCCAAACAGGGCCATAGGCGCAAGCACTCCCCCCCCCTCCCCTCCTAAGTATGATTATCTCTTACTAGCCATCAGGAACACATGTATTGTCTCCTCCCATCCATACGTCTATCTCGATATCTCTCGAGGCATCTTCTATCATGCACACACCTTGTCACTCGATCTCCCACCCATGTAGTCCCATCACGATCTCCAAGGGATCTCTCTATGACAAACATACACTCTCTCCTCCCCATGTCTGCATTTTCTCCGTACGTCTCTCTCGACCTCTCTCCCTTGTTTGTCAGACCCCTCTTGGCCACGTGCTAGGGGTCTTCCTCTCTTGGTTCCAAACAACCACACACTATCTCCTCACCTTGCCTCCTTTGTCGAAGATGCATGTGTGATATGTTTGCATAAGCCACGCATGCTTTTTCTCTACTTTTATCGTGTGTTGTCCATGTCTCTTTCACACACGCACACACACTTTTTTCACTCTCTCTCTCTCTCTCTATCTCTCTCTCTCTCTCGTTAGGGACTCTGTCACATCTATAAGCATATGGATGTTTTGAAAAGTCAAACCTCAGAAAAGTTTGACCAGGTATATGTGGAGAAAAACATTTACATCTGGAACAATCATTAGATTCATCACAACATGTACTTACTTCATACTATCATTTATCTTTGGCATTGCACATATAAGTAATTTCTTTATAAACTTGGTCAAAGTTTCAAAGGTTTGACTTAAAAAAATGTTGTAACTACATTATCGAATGGAGGGAGTAGCTCTTTCTCTCTCTGCTATCTCTCACGGGCCTCCCCTCTCACTCAAACTCTCTATACCGACGGCTTATACGCTCACTGTGTCAGCGTATAGATCCATATATTGTTTAGTTGACCGGTCAACCAATCCTCATGCTGCGTTGTCAGCTCGTGTTCTGTATCTTGGTGTGGCAGTGGGTGAAAATAAGTAAACTAGAGGCCCATCTGACATGCGGTGAAGTAAAAAAAGTTGAAACCACTCGGGGTAGCACCCCGCATGCTAGTAAATAGAGGGCGTATTGAGGAAAAACTTCTTGCGTGCGAAGGACGCACTCGCGCACAATTCACCACTGCGCGGTGGCATGCACAGAAGGACGCACTCATGCACACCCAGCACACAACACACACCAGCACACATGTACACCGGCGTCGCCGCCGGTTGAGATGGACGGCAAGCCAGCCAACAAGCGGAGGCGGCTAGAGCCAAAACCGCATCCGGCGAGCCTGGACTTCATCAGCAGCATCCCCGACGACATGTTGCTCATCATCATCGGCCTCCTACCCACCAAATCTGTCGTGCGGACCGCCCTGCTCTCCCGGTGGTGGCGCCCCCTCTGGCGCTGCGTCCCCCTCAACCTCACTGTCGACAGCTGCCTCTGCGACGGGGATTGCAAACGCATGGCCATAGTCTCCAAGATCCTTTCATCGCACCCTGGGCCAGCCAAACGCCTTCACATCCACATCTTCAGTACCAACTGCAAGGTCCAACCCAAGGTCGATGAGTGGTTCTTATCCCCCGCCCTAGATCATCTCGAGGAGCTCAGCTTTGAAGCTGGACAATGTCGCTCTCTGCCGCTGTCTGCGCTTCGCCTCACGCCAACGCTGCGCCATGCCAGCTTCAGCTCCTGCTATCTTCCCCAGATTAATGCCGCACCCGCCCTTCTTCTCCCTCAACTCAAGCAAGTAGACCTCTTCGACGTTGTCATCTCGAAGAAGGCTATGGAGCACCTGCTCCGCAGCTGTACTGCGCTCGAGTACCTTCGTCTTGAGCAGATCCACGGGTTCATTAGCCTCCACATCGCCTTGATGAATCTCCGATGGATTTATGTGTCTTGCTGGCCCCGCAACAAGACATCAATTGGGAAGAGATCACTCCAGCTGTTACACGTTATGGTCATTGAGAATGCGCCTTTCCTTGAGAGATTGCTTGTATCAGATCTAGAAGCTCCAACAAAAATCAGGGTCATTGACGTGCCAAAATTGACAGCGTTGGTGTACTCGTCTGCCAAATTATCCGAACTCTTTATTGGATCCGTAATCGTTCAGGTACAACACTCATCTTCTTCTCCGTCTTCTTGAAATTCAAATTTTTAAATTTCTTCTTGATGTATTTACAACCGTCTTCCAGAAAATGATTCCCACAAGCTTGACCCAGTCCATGCGCACAGTGAAGATCTTAGCACTAAAATCTATCGGCCCCAATCTGGATCAAGTTGTTGGATTCCTTACCTGCTTTCCGTGCACGGAGAAGCTACTCATCGAGGTGAAACTTCTTTCCTATAAGTAAACGGTAATCACAAGTAGCTCAATTGTTTCGTAATTTTCCCAAATTACAATGACAAGTGTAGTGTTCAAAACTGCATCTACACACTGCACCGAAAGAAATGTTTTTAGTATTTTTTCTCACGTGATCACCTGCATCGTTTTTATGCTGTACTACTATAGTAGCCTAGGCTAGTCATAGTGGAAAGTAAGTTAGACTACTCCAGTAACTCTATGGTTACCCTAAGAGCAAGTACTACCTCCGTCCTGGTTTACTCTTCCAATTTTGTAGTATCAAAATTTGACCATAGATTTAACTGACAAAATATTAATGCATGTCACTAAGAACTATGTCGCTGGATTCGTATTTGAACATAATTTCAAATGGTGTAATTTTTAGTGACATGCATTGGCACTTTCTTACGTAAATCTATGGTCAAAATTTTATACTAAATACGAGGTAGTATTCCCTCCATCCCAAAATTCTTGTCTTACATTTGTTTAGATATGGATGTATCTAACACTAAAATGTAACTAGATACATCCGTATTTAGACAAATTTAAGAAAAGAATTTTGGGACGGAGGGAGTACAGAAGTGGGCTATGTAGGCCAAAACATGTGCCAAATTCACTTGTGATGCATTTGGCATCGATGCCCCTCCATTGCTCACCTGGTGCCCCAATCTGGATCACCTACTTTGCTCCGGTGCCAAATTAACTCACACAATGAAAAAACACTGCGTGGGAGAGAGAGAGGACTGAGGCAATAAGAAAACACTTGTTTGGGAGAGTGAGAGGCTGGTGTAGTTGGTTTGATTGATTTGTTTATACATGTGGGTATGTGTGCACAATGGTGCCAAGTCTCTCACATCGCGAGAGCGGTGCCAAAATCTGTTGATTTGACATCGATGCGTATTATGTGGCATACTTTTGCGAAATATGGCATCGGCCACATAGTGGGAGGCAACAAATGCCCAAACTCTTCATGTGCTCCTAGTTAAATGAGAGGAAATAAAGAGAGAGAGAGAGAGAGAATGAAAAAATATCACCAGCCAGCCAACCCTATCATATGAGCGAATGATATTGGTACCTCTTGATGACACGGCAATCTTATGCAGCCAGCTGCTCTAATATGTTCTCTTCTTTTGCAGATAAAAAAATACCCGAAAGTGAAAAATGTGTTGCACTATAACAATCTCATCGAATGCCTTGATCTCCATATTACAGAAATTGATTTGATCGACTATCGAGGCAGCACATCTGAGATTTAATTGGTCATGTTCTTTGTTCTCGAGGCAAGTGTGCTCAAGGTAATGAGGTTTGGCGTTCTCTGGCGCAACAATGAATGGCGTGCTGATCACCGTAAGCGTCTAAGCCTAAATAACAAAGTCTCCAAGGAAGCTGAATTTGTTTTTGAAACATCAAGTGGCCAGAGACTCGAAAAACTTATTTTCCCATAAGTGACTTGTCAGGGCGGTGGATTTTAGTTTGTACGATAACGCTGCATCCACCTAAAGTAACGAAAGTTCTTACGTAAACTTCCTAGTAATTCCCTCTTCCTAGGTGCAGCATTACTCCTAACATTTGTAATATCAGTTTGAAACTTGTAATATTGTCATGTCCTATTCCTGCGTTTTCAAAATCCTGCGAATCAAATAGGCCCTAAGTTGGTGATGATGTTGTGCCTCCCATCTTCCACCAATAGCCGTCGGATCTAGATCTGACACATACAAACCAAGCTTCTCCATTTTTGCAAAAAGATGCCCGCACTTGTTCCCTATTTACAAACAACTCCTTGTCTCTCACAATCAGCCTTATCTCCTCCCCACCACATCTAGAAGGCCGTGGTAAAATCTGGCGCAAGGGCCGCTGCCGGAGCCGTCCACCCCCAATCTTGGTGTTCCGTGCAATGCACGGGCATCTACGCATGGGAAATTATGTCAAACAGGGCTAGTTGTAAGTAGGCTAGCTCTACAGCCATGATGATAGTGACTGCAGACGGTGAGGCTGACTATGGTATGCCGAACACGGCACCTATACTCAGGTGTCATCTCCGGTGCAGGGTCTTGTCACTTCACTGTGAGGAGCAGCACGTAATAATTTGACCAACGGGTAGTACAGTGCTAGTACTCCTACTACTACATTGGTAGTACTACTACTAGTACTAGTAGCACCACCTTCTAGATTTAGGAGTACTACCACATCCATCTGGATTTTAGTATTTGACTAGCAATATCTAGTAATGCATGTCACAAAAAATGTACTACTCCCTCTGTAAATAAATACATGGTGTTTTATTCCTATCGGCGATAGAACTTAATGTTTTTTGCTAACTAGAGTACTAATAGGATTACATGCAATGAACTAAACATTGCATGTCATGTTTGGTAGTCTCAAGTCATTGAAAGCATGCATGGCCCACATCTCTCATTGGTTGATATGTCACGAAATAAGAAACAAGGAGGGAGTTAATGCACCGTGCCTAGGTGTTTTGGGATTATTTGGTTTTCGTAATGTGACTTACACAACATTTTTGTTTACATGCATTAACATTTTATTAGTTAAATCAAAGGTCAAAACTTGGCGCAAAATGCAAAGCAGACCAATAAACCAGTAAACATCAAACTTCTCTTGTTTGGCCCCAACTAGAGGTCCGGTGAGATGACTATACTGCACCGGCACGGAGGGGGACGCATCTTCATTGACTTACGGCAACTGCCTTTGGGTGAATGACACGTGGGCCCAGGGGTTGGCTGGCCCACCTATCATACAGCCAAAGGCAGGTGCAGTAGAGGGCCGAGGAGTAGTACGAAATCCTACGCACGCTAACCAAGGGCAAGAGGGATCACTCGAATCGCAAGATCAGTTGACTACTACCTCCGTCCTGGTTTATTAGTCTCCTTTGTAATTTGTGCTAAATTTTGACCAAAGATTTAACTAACAAAATGTTGATGCATGTCAACAAAAATTATATTTTTGGATTCGTATTTGAACATAGTTTTCAATGATATAATTTTTAGTAACATGCGTAAACATTTTGTTAGTTAAATCTATGGTCAAAATTTGACATGGATTACAATGGGGACCAATAAACCAGGACGGAGGTAGTAGAAGCTAAGCTAGACCCATGGAGGCGATGAGCGCGAGCATCAGCCGGTTGTGCCAGATGGTCCACGACGCCGGCCTGCGGCCCGGCAACGAGGAACATCTCCAGGTAGTATTGCTTGAGGCCGCCAGGGCGAAGGGCCGCTTGGACGACAGTTTCGTCTCCTTGTTCGACGAGGTCCTCATCGGTTTCCTCGACAAGTTCACCTTCATCAAGAAGCTCGCGGACGACTTTGAGGTAAGCCTCCAGCCGACGTGCCCAGGCTCTGCGATGCCTGTCACCCTCAACGGCCACTATGGTGACAACCTCTTCGACCCACTGGTGGCCCTGCGACTGCCCGTCATCGCGCCGGAGAATGTCCACCTCGAGGTCGCGCTCGCCGCGCAGCGCCTGGCGCAGCAAGACACCATCGACATAATCACCCACGTCTACGCGCAAATCGTCCACAAGGACTACTACATGCAAGAGGAGGACGATAGGACGCTGGCCTTCTTGGACCGCAGGGCAACCTTGGACGGCACTGTTCAGAAGCACGTTGAGCTCGCCGCCAACGCCGCTGCTCCTCACACGTTGGTTGGTGACCCGACGCACTAGGGCGTGAGGATGTCGTTGATGGATCCGCATGTATTTTTATCTTTCCGTCAAATCCATGTAGTAGTATATGATACTACAGTAACTATCTTACCTTTCGCATCAACTTCATAATTTTCGTATGTACTCCATGCATGAACGGCGCCAGAACCAAACTTCTCGTTACTCTAGGCAAAATCGTTATTTTCTATCTATCAATCGCGCCATGGAGCAGAACCAAATTTTACAAGTTACGAGTTCAAAAGGAAAAGCCTGCCGTGTTCGCGTCGCACCCCCACACGGTTGGTCCGACACACTGCTCAAGCAGGAATGCGTGCAGTGTTGCATTTTCACTTACAAGTAGGACCATAGTTGAGCAAACCGACTATCGGCAAACCCCCACCCCGCCCACCGCGCGATGGCTGAGAAAACAGGAGGAAGAAGAGATGGTTGTAGCATGGACTCCAAGAAAATTGGTGTCGGATGGGACTCATGTGGGTGGCATGTGCCGTACTGCTAGACATGAATGCTAGTTATGGCCCATGCCACCCCACTATATCGAGCCTATATCGAGGTACGTAGAACAAATTTCTCGCAGTCCGTGCTCAGCCCTCCTCTATCTCTCTTATCAGCCAGCAAGCGGACGCGCAGAGCCCATCGTTAGTTTGCTCACATGTGGTCCCACATGTCAGTGAAAACGCAAGCGGACCCACTAAACCTGCACATCTTTCACCTCGACGTGCTGGTGATGAAAAACAAATCCAAGAAAGATCTTCGGTGGCCGCATTTGGAGTTACACAAGAGTAGTAATATTCTATTTACAGTTTAACCCAAGATGCACATCTCGTGGCTTCAACTACCACTCTATTTTCTTTCATGACACGACCTGGATGCTGGATGTCCCACGTGTCGGCAAAAGGAGAAAGAACCCGACCAAATCTTCGGTTGTGCTCTCGGATTAGACTAATTGTGCTAACTTAAAAATTTTATTGTGTACTCCATTCGTTCCAAAATACTTGACTTCTATTTGTCCAAAAATGGATGTACCTATATACTAAAACATGTCTAGATACATATATATATTGTCAAATAAAAGTCATATATTGTGCAACGGACGGAGTAGAATGGATGCAAGTTTTTGTATTGGGAAGAAGAGTACATCCATATATTGATAGAGCGCAATTTAGTAGATGTTCTATCACTTTTAGCTAGCACAGAGGCTATAGATGAGATTAGTGCACTTGTTGATACTCCTACTTGGTATGCGTGTTGCTGCTTAGACTCAGAGAAAAACGGACTGGAGGGAGTACTAGAATAGAGGCTAGACATGAGACTAGATGCGAGGAAGCAACGTCTACTTCTTTACACTCGAAGAAGAAAGAAGCACGCAAGATCGAGCCTCCGCAGATCAACAATGAATGAATCGTGAAGGCACTAATCCAACTTACAGGAGTAGTAAAATGTATTCTTGTGGTTCTTGTTTTCTTTGGTCTTGCTTTTCTAGTCAAAATTATCGTTGGAGTTCGTGCAAAACGGAGGTCCGTTTGGGGTCGTGCGTTGCAGTTGGCCTTACAAGTGGGACCGCAGTTAAGGAAACCGACTATCGGCAAACCCCCACCTCGCCCGCTGCGCGATGGCTGAGTTAGAGAAACGATGAGGTTGAAGAGATTGCTCTAGCACGGACTCCAAGAAATATGGTGTCAGATGGAAGTCGTGCTGGTGGCATGTGTCGTACTCCTGGACGTGAATGCTTGTTCTGAACCATGCCACCCTACTACTCCTACTACTTACTATATAGTACTACTAGTATCGAGGATTCGAGGTGCTGGTTACATAGTACAATATGGCTACAGTAAAAACACCCGCACGACGCGCGAAGCATGTGAAGCTAGTACAAATAGTGTACTACTATTGTTGATTGGCCTCATCCGATAACCTGTTGCAATGCACGTACAATTATGTATTCGGAAAATATATTTTTGCCTCGTCGCACCACTCACTCACAGAAGCAACTCGAAAGCCATTCATAAATTTAGTAAGTTTATCACAGGCATATCATTTTATTACATACAACAGGTCATCAACCCACATCGACAACTAGGATACATTATAAATACTAAAGTTTTCACCACACAACAAATAACAAGCAATGAAATGAACTTCAACTCAACCATTCCTCGGCGTTGGAAACACTTGCTTTGAACCACAGGTGATTCTCTGGGATGGGCCATCCATTGTCGATCTGGAGACCAACGCGGGACTGATCATCCAGGCTGAAGCGGCCAACTATATCAGTACCAGGGTAGGGAACCACCCAAATGTCCGAGGTATAGACACAGTTGCTTCTCATAAATGGTAGTAACATTGTGTCAACAGCAGTTGGATCGCCTTTCACCATCATTGGATAGTTTTGTCCAAGGAAGAGCGAGTTTTCTCCAAGACTATCAATTATATACCAGGGAGAAAGAGTTGGCGCTAGCACACTAGTATCCATCCCGAATACCATGCAACGGGTGTTGGAATAGGTCCGGAGAGTGCGACCATGGGAGACTACACCTGCTTCCTTAGCAGTAACATCATCAGTGGGCTGTATACACACAAGAAGAGGTGATCCATCAGAATTAGTTGCCAGGCGCCAAATAGTATATGGGCGCTGCTCGTCCTCATGCTCGTGATCATCACCATCGTCATCTCCCCCTTGGTTATAACAATCTTCAAGTATAGGTGGTGGAATGTTCACAGGACCTTGGAAACACAAGAAGAAGGTTAATTAGTAAGGCTGGCCATAGTGGGAGTAACATAAGTAGTATCATGCACTTGGGACTCGCAAACATGCTTAAGTGGCAGGCAATTAAGGAAGAGAGAGATGGTTATAGTAACATAGGTAGATACCGTAACATAATAAATGTGATGCTGCTATGTGTCATGCATGGCAATAAATGAGACCACCTATGATACTAATCTAAGATACTATGCACTATAGAGGTAGTAACATAAACTAGTAACATATGAATGTTACTAGTCTAAGTTACTCCCCACTATGACCAGCCTAAAGGGAAACTTGCTAACCCGCATGCATGTGGATGAAACAATTATAATTACGGTGGAAGACAAACATACCAAAACAACGAGGATGCCATGCAAAAACAATGCCACAAGTGGTGGCAGCAAACCCAAGGCCCTCATATTGAATTGCATCACAGTACTCATCCGTGTACAAATACTGATTTTTGAGCAATATCCATCCAGTCAAACCACTGAGGACGGCAACAAGCTTGTCGAAGATAGCTACAACTTCATAGTTGTTGTAATTCCAAGAGCGGTTGGGAACTCGAGAAATTGCTATCTTCCGTAGAAGACAATCACCATGATTGTATTTGAACGTGCGTATAATACCAGTGTGCTCAACCTCTGGGCAGTCTACTGAGATTTTTTGAAGTGGAACCCGGTCACAAGTGTACACATTCACAAGTTCCCACTCGTAGTTGGACCCAATGTAAACAACCCAATCTCCATTTGCGCCTGCCCAAGCCTTGCCCTCAAGCGATGGCATCTTAACATCATACGTATCATTATCAAGCGGCATCAACTTGCATAGGGTGAGGCCTCCGTCGTGACAGCGCCAGTCATCAGGGTCACGGCGAAGAAGATAGGGGAGATCGAACCGCTCCTTGACTCTTGGGTTCCATGTAATGATGTTATTAGTTGAGTCAAGAATGGGCTTGAACGAACCTGCCATGCTAGCCGACGTGATGACGTCACACCGATCAATGAGTTCCTCCACCACGTCAACTTTCAGATCGGGGCAAGAATAACAGGGTCATTTCCGTCCTGTTCCCTCCATGGAGAAGACGATCGAACAATGGTAGAAGAAAGGGTGAACGGCTGAAGGAAAATGGAGGAGGGAGAGGAAGAGCATGCGACAGCAGTTCCAAACCGAGAGGGAAAGGAGAAGAGTCGATGGACGGTTGCCAGTTTTCCACGGTTCACGAAGGGGCGCCCCGGCCCACACGTCGGTTCGGAAATACTCCTAATACTCGCCATCGTCTCATTGATATGTTGGAACGGGACCACATGTCAATGAAACATGGTGTGTAATTTCTCGTGCAAAATGTGATCTGGCTGCGTTGGCCCGAGGTGCCGCATTAGTTATCGACCTTTACTTTTTTAATGGCGTGCCGTTCAGTTTTAAAGAACGACTAGCTGGTATTGTACATAGAGAAAATATAAACTACTCTACCACTACTCCACCTCCAGTACTAATAGTATAAAGAAGATATATAGGCTGGAGCCTCGGCGCTTTCTTGCCAAGGGCTGCCCACTTGCTTCTCACACTACCAGCCTCTCTCCAGATCTAAAAAAGACGGCCCCTCTCTCCCTCCTCACCGGTGGTCACAGATCCGCCGTGGAAGAAAAGGACATGCAGCGTTGATGCACTCGTCGTCGGCGAGCGAGGTCATGCACTAACGACAAGGCCGTCCTCTTAGACTTAGTGCCCGCGCGGGATGGCCTCCGTCCCCAAGCTCGCTGCCGTACTGTGTGCGGAGGACGACGACCACAAGCGAAGCCACTTCCTACCGACCCTCAGGTATGCTACCTCTTTTCGAACCATACCCTTGTTCTGTTGCCCCATCTGGCACGTCGTTGCATGTGGATCTTTTTCCACTCCACCATCTTCCCAATTTGCTATCCTCTGCTCTGCTGGCCACGCAGACGAAAACCATAATTTGCACTATTAAAGGAAACCCTACTTCATGCAGACTAATGCATGTCTGGGTTGAATAAGGAAAGGAAGGGAGACTGTAATGTCCAAGAGAGTAGGCATCGAACCTGCATCTAGGATGAAAAGGGGAAAATCAGTAGCTAAGGAACGAGTCTCGTGTCTCTTGGTTGAAGAAGGGTAGAAAGGCATGACAACGCAATAGAGAATGACCAGGTCGATCGGTTTGTTGTCCTCACATAGGAAAAAGGTGGCTAAAGAGAACAAAAATGGGACGTAATCCACATATGCTGCCTGGATATTTGTTGCTCTAGGCAACCATACCTCCCTGACCACTCTGCGTCCGTGGAGGTACATCGTACTGGTGCGCCCACTGTCCGAATGGGCCTCCCATGCTCTTATTGCCACTTTTTTGCTGTTAGTATAACGCCAGTAGTCAAGTCAAGCAATGCTACTGCTAAAGTGATGCCACATTTAACTAATGCCGCTCTCAGTCTAATGCCACAGATAAATTTAAGCAGTGTCATTTAATGTCACTGAATCATTTCAGGGTTAGCTGTTGATTGCGGATGTATTAAAGATTTTTCAGCTAAGGCATTCTAATGCTGTTGCACAGCCAGTATACCAACGATGAAACTTGTTACTACCTTTAGATTTTTGCATTGTTAATGCTTATAGATTACATGCCTCACTTTCATGAGATAAGTTAATTTTTTGTATAGTGTCACCAAAATGCCGAGGCACTGATGTCATTTTATTTTGGTTAAACTGCACAGACAATTATGAAGACAAGAGGAAAGATCAAGAGTGGGCACCTCCTCCTCCGGCTGTTCTCGTGATTCGTTCGATCAAGTTTTTACGTTTGATCGATTATCAAGATTGGGATAGCAATTTTTAAGGTCCCCCCGAGTTTGAAATGATATTTACCTTGGAGGTACATGGTTTGCAATTTTTTTATACTGTCATTAGTTAATAATGCTAGTTACCTTCAGACTTCTGTATTTGGTTTAATGCTCATGCATAGCTAGTATACCAATGTTGAAACTTGTTACCTTTACATTTTGTATTGTTAATTCTTATAGAAACCTTCCAGTGCTAGAGTTTATTGAAATCTGTTCAGTAAAACCATTGTACTGTACCCTGTAATAAACTAACTACTCTACTATTGCACTAGCCACTGGATTAGTGTATATTTGTAGTATTCGAATGGTGTTGCATTAGCGTATGGACATAAATAAAGTGTGGCAAGCTTTCCCAGATATGTGCTCAAGAAAACTACTACCTGTTTTTCTAAATACTAGATGTTTGGGTACTTTAAATTGAACCGCGAAAACGTCTTATATTAAGGAACAGAGGGTGTAGAGTTCACTCAAATTATCCCGATAAAGCTAGTCACACCTTTGTTAAAATTAACGTTCATTATGTTATCGGAGGAGGTCTGTATGTTTGTCTCTAATGCCTGTCTACTACATACCCGACATCATGATGTAATGTTAAGTCATTTCCTTTTGTACAATGTCACTAAATTGTCAAGGCGATGATGGCATTTTATTTTAGTAGAACTGCACAAAATTTGCTTAAAAGAAGAGGAAAGGTCAGGAATGGCTCAGTTTTTCAGAAAAAACTATGTATGCCTTCCTAACATCAGCCGTTGTTGCTTTATTTATTCCTTCAAACAGGTGGTTAGAAACAATCTTGCTACCTTTTTTCCCATTAAGAAATTGGAATGCTTATATTTGTGAGTCTATGCTTCAACTAGTGCCACTTTTATAGTAATCACACTTTCAATATCTATGCAAACAGGCATGCTCGATTTTAGTGGAGCCGCACAAAAAGTCCAACTGGTGCAACATTAGGAGCATGTTTTTTTCCAAACCTTTATATCCAATTGGTGGCACTATGAGCTGTTCATTACGAAGGTACATGGTTTGCTACTATCTTGCTACTCTTTTTGTCCTGTCATTAGATAGTAATACTAGTGGTTTGCATGTGAATTTATTGGCAGGGTGGACCTACATTGGAGGTGCAGGATAGGATTCAATGATTGAATGCTCAATTTCGGTTGTATCGATTTCACCTCTTCCATCACTGCGAACATGGTGTGGTATATGTTTACTAGCTGCTTGATATTTGTGCAGACAGAGATGTCTGCCCGTTGCTATTTGGCAAACAAACAAAGTGTCCTCCATTTTGGTTGAACTGCACAAGAGAATAGTATAGTCACTGCATGCAGTGCCATTTGAAAATAGACACAAAGATTGGATAGTCACTTCATGGACTGCAGAAAAGTAGTATTGTACTATTTACTAGCCAATACTAGGTGCTTCATTGCTTTGGTCTGATTATACAATGGGCATCATTTTCCCTAAGTTAAAGTTTGTATTCCAAAAATAGTCTTGCGGTGTGATCGAGAGAAGACCAAATCATATTGCAGAGGATGTTCCTCCATCATGTGTGGTTCATTCTCATGGTTCCAGCTGTTGGTGAAACCACTTACATTTGCAAGAGGAATTGTAGACTTCACAAACAAATTTGTCTTTCAGTCTGTACTGAATGTTGGCCAACAGAAGCATCCATGTTAGTAGGAAGAACAGATGTTTTTTCTAGATCTTTGCTTTTGGAGCTACATATTTGTATATGATCTGTGAATCATTGAGATGCATTAATAGTTACTTATTTCTGTTTGCTCAGTGTTTACAAGTTACTAGTCGATCACTAGCTAGCCTACAAATGCGCTCCTGGCAGTTTTATTTGCGACACAAGATGCAAAGTGGCAGTTTTTTGAATAAAAATGCCTACCTTTGAAGAAACTGACAAGCTACACTATCGATCCTACACGGATAAAAATGCCTACCTCTGAAGAAACTTACAAGCTACACTATCGATCCTACACGGATAAATAGCAGATCACGCACGTACTACCTCCTTTCCGGTTTGCAGGGCTCAATTCAAGAAACAACCTACTCGATCCTACACGAATAAATAGCAGATCACGCACGTACTAGTACCTCCTTTCCAGTTTGCAGGGCTTAATTCAAACCTCTCACCAACCAAGGTACTCCCTCCATCCAGGTTTATTAGTCCCGTGAACAAAGCAGGAAGACCAAGGCATGGCAATAATTAACGGCATGCAGAAGTTTAAGCCTAATTAATTCTAGCGATTTAAGTGGCTGCATGCGTGCCCTCGGCTGCGACTCGTTGCATGCTGCTTTGCGTACTGCCTGCGAGCGATTCTGAGTGCCTACATGCAGCCGTCCGTAATTAAGGCAGCTAACTGATGCGAAAAAAGATACTCTTTAATTGTTGCGAGCTTTTTAAATCCGTGAAAGCATTATTGACAAGGAGGGAGATGATTTGAGTGCACTCGTTTGACCGCCATGCCGGCGTGCGACCCAGACGGGACGGGACGAGAAGTCATAATTTCAGTTTCCCTAGTTTTCCACGGCAAGCTGGCGCGCTAAGCCATTATGCATTGAATTCCGATGACCGTCGCGTTACCTTCCCCTATAAGTAATGTTTCTCGGCCTTCTCCAGTGCCACCATGACCCAACTCGCCATATCCTCATAAGCCCCCACCGGCCCGACGTCGCTCGCCACGTCCGCCATGCCCCCGCCCGTCCGCGGTAGGCGACGCCGGAGGCGGTCACCGCCGGAACTAGTGTTCGGTTTATCACCAGAAGGCAGATGGAGGGAGGAGGCATTCTATCTATCTTTAGATGGCAATGCGTAGATCGAGGAGTTGTTGGAGCGCGACCACATGGCAGAGGAGCAGGAGTTGTTGGAGCGCGACCGCCTGGCGGAGGAGCAGCGTATAGCCGATTTGCGCCGCCAGCATGGCATGGAGCAGCAGTGCACCGATGCTCTGAGTCGCGAGCAGAGCGCCCGCAACTGGGCGGACTACATGGAGGCCGACACCCGGCAAATAGCCCTGGAGGCTGTCGGGCAAGCACGCGTTCATGACGCCGATTTTTACTACCAGCTCGCCAAGTGGGTTTCCCGCTTGGAAACCGAAGCTTCGGTGGACCACGCCAGCATGGAAAGGGCCAACGCGCGCGAGCAACGTGCCCCATCGCACCTCTGGCAAGTCTAAGGCGAGGCGCAGGACGCAGGTGCCGGCGTTTAGTGTGTACCACAGATGGCGGTCGGCATCGTCTAGTTAGCTAAGAGTAAGTTAGTACTTGTCTGGTGGGAGTAGATAGTTAACTTGGCTATGATGGTTGTCAACATGGAAGTTCAGTACTCTATATGTGGATCAGACATGTTACTTTGCTCTGAATGTTGAACTTTCCGTTTGAACTTATGGAATGGGCTGTTATTTTTTTAAATGGGTTATATTTGTCCTCCACGGGTTTAGAGGCTAACTTGTGGGCCTAGCAAGTTGACGCGTACACAATCAGGACATGATTGTACGTGGAGAGGATGACAGCAGGGACCCGCCATGGTCATGGCAGTACGCAAGCAAGTGCCTCCTTATTTCAAGCCAATAAAAAATGGCTCCTCCTAGTGGATTTCTGACATCTGGGTCCCATGACATTGTCAACGTAGTCAATAAACGAGAGAATTGCACAACGAGCGGCTGACACCAGGGACCCAGCAGCTCGCCCAGTTATTTTTGTTTTGGGTTAATTTGATAAATGCCTCCGAGAAATGCCACTGCAATTTCCAAACTTTGAAAAATGCCATTTCTAGTGGCATTTTTTGAAGTCTGGAGTGGCATTATTCAAAGTTTCCAAACTGCGGTGGCATTTTTCAAAGTTTGCAAAAATTGCAGTGGCATTTTTCAAAGTTTGGAAATTGTAGTGGCATTTTTATGAATCGCCATAATTGGAGTGGCATTTATCTAATTTGTTTTTGAGACGGAAGCAGGGTGTCAACTGGGCTGTGCGGGACACTCTGGCCTATCTAGACAGCCTTTTCTTTTATGTTTACCACAGACCAGCCCAGTAGTTTTTTTTTCTTTTTGAAAATGTCTAGCCCAGTTTTTTGTGATTTTTCAAGTAAGTCACTTTATCAGGCCTGTTGGGCTGTAAATCTTTCAAGACAAGGAGAGCTTCATTCGGCTGGCCAAGAAAATGGCCTATCAGTAATGAGAAATGGGTTGTACATTTTTAAAACACATCAAACCGGCAATTAGTTTCAAATATCTTTTTTTCATTTCGAGACTTTAAATTGCATTGATTTTTATGCATGGACAATTTATTGGATTTTATATTGATATACATTTATTTTTAAAATCAATCTGAATGTGACTCGAAATTTCAGGATTAAAAACAATTCAGACCGCACCGACATATGCAAAATTTCATATAATTTTTTAACCGTGGCCACAATATGGGCTGTAATGCTAACAAAAAGAATATGGGCTCCAAGAAAACCCGTAAGAATTAGAAAATGGGATGTAAACTATTTGAAATAATGGCAGATGGGTTGTATGCTGTTTTCCACAGATTTGAGGCTTTCCACAGATGGCATGTATACTATTGGATGTCCATCCAACGGCCGTCGTGCTTCTTCAATATCTGCTCTTCCTTCTTCAGCCGCTCAAACAAGCGCAGGCGGGACTGCCTGCTCCCTCCTCCCCGCGGCCAGCTGTGCTGCCGCGCAGGCCTCACTGCCCCATCGTACTCCCATCGCTGGCCTAGCCATATATCCCTCTACTCACCCACAGTCCCACACGTGCTATTATTCTCCAGCGACGGTAGACGAACCAGTAAACCCTCGTACAGTCGTACTCCCCTCCACGTGGGAAACAACTGCCAAGTATTCCCTGCCTCCGTGTCGTTCCCTTCCTAGGCCTCGCCGTCGTCCACTGTCCTGGTGCTCTAGGCGTGGCGTGGCCAACGTGGTCAACGATCGACATGCATCTGAAGTGGACTGTACATGGAGAGGCTGACAGCTGGGTCCACGGCCGCACGCAAGGAAATACCTCCTTATTACATGCAAAATAATGATTCCTCCACCTGACATTTGGGACCCATCGAAAGGGCCTCTGTATTTCGCGAAAAAAACGTTACCGCCGCTGACAGCTCGGACCCGCCAGCTATATCTTCGTACGCAAGGAAGTGCCTCCTTATTACGCCCAAAAAAATGAATACTCCCCCTGCTAAGTTGACGGGGATGAAGGGCTTTGTCAACTTAGTCAATATGCACTTTTCTAGCTCGACTGACCGTACGATGTCCATCCAACAGCCGTAGTGCTTCTTCAACCTCTGGTCTTCTTGCTCCAGCCGCCCAAAGCAGCGCCGGTCGTGCCGCCTGCTCCTGTCTCCCATGGCCGGCTGTGCTGCCGCGGAGGCCTCACTGCCCCCATACTACTCCCACCACTAGCCATGCCATCCCTCCACTCCACTGACCCACACCCCCTGTTATTTTGCAGCGACGGCAGCGCAGCTGAACCAGTGAACCCTCGTACTCCTCTCCGCATGGGCATCCACTGCCGTGTCTTCCCCGGCTCCGCGTCGTCCCCTTCCAAGGCCTTGCCATCGTCCACCGTCGTGGTGCTCTCGGCGCGACGTGGTCAATGTGGTCAATGATCGAATTCCATCAGAAGAATATTGTACGTGGAGAGGCTGATAGCTGGGTCCACGGCAGCCGCAAGGAAGTGCCTCCTTATTACGCAGAAAATAATTATTCCTCCACCTGATAGCAGGGACCCACCTAACGGGCCACCAGTATTTTGCAAAAAAATGTTTGCCCCTGACTGCTGGGACCCACCCGATGGGCCACCGTATTTCGCAAAAAAACGTTCCCCCTGCTGTCAGCTCGAACCCACCGGAAGTGCCTCCTTATTACGCACAAAAAAATGAATACCCCCCTGCTAGCTGGGACCCACCTTGGTGGGAGGCTAACTTGTGGGCCTACTAAGTTGACGGGGACGGAGGGCTTTGTCAACTTAGTCAATATAAACGATTCTAGCTCCAGTGACCGTACGATATCCATCCACGGCCCTAGTGCTTCTTCAACCTCTAGTCTTCTTGCTCCAGCCGCCCAAAGCAGTGCCGGTCGTGCCGCATGCTCCTGCCTCCTGTGGCCAAATGTGCTGCCGCGGAGACCTCACCGCCCCTACTATTCCCACCGCTGGCCAGGCCCTGCGGGCGACGGCAGCCTCACACCGCAGCCGAACCAGTGAACCCTCATACTCCTCTCCGCACAAGCTTCCACTGCGGCGTCTTCCCCGGCTCCCCGTCGTCCCCTTCCTAGGCCTCGCCTTGTCCACCGCCCTGGTGCTCTCAGCGCGGCGTGGTCAATGTGGTCAAGGAACTACTTCCATCGGACATGGACTGTATGTGGAGAGGCTGATAGCTAGGTCCACGGCCGCAGCAAGGAAGTGCCTCGTTATTACGCGGAAAATAATTATTCCTCCACCTAACAGCGGGGACCCACCGGACGGGCCACCGTATTTCATGAAAGAATGTTTCCCCCCTGACTGTTAGGACCCACCAGCTACACCTTCGCACGCAAGGAAGTGCGTCCGGGCAAAAAAACGATTAGCCCCTGACTGCTGGGACCCACCAGCTACATCTTCGCACGCAAGGAAGTGCGTCCGGAAAAAAAACGATTCGCCCCCCTTGCTGCTGGGACCCACCAGCTACATCTTCGCAGGCAAGGAAGTGCCTGACAGTCGGGACCCACGTGGTCGAAGAGTACGTAGCGTTGTCATTCTAGTCGCGAACGTGTACGTACATACTAGTCGATGTACAGGCACGCACGTGTTGTAGTAGAGGCGCACACGTGTCGTAGTAGAGGCGCGCACGTAGCATGTACACTTACGTACAACGGCGAGGGTGCAAGAAAGAAAATACGGCCACATACGTACATACAGGCAGGGTCTTGAATGCCTATCGCGCATACATACATGGCTGGGTCGGAACGGAGAAACAGCGTCGTCGTCGTGTTCATGGGGAGCCAACCGGCTGGGTCAGAATGGAATGTGTGGTCGTGTTCATCGGGAGGGCTTGGACAGAACAGGCGATGGAAACGAGGCCTGGCGTACCGCACAATAGAGGAAACGGCCTTGTGTTCAACCGGCCACGTTCGAAACGGGATCCTGTTGATCGGGAGGGGCCTGGCATACCGCACAACGGAGGAAACAGACCTCCTACGGTCGAAACATGGGTCCTGTTGATCGGGAGGGGTGTGGCATACCGCAAAACGGACGAAACGGACCTCCTACGGTCGAAACGGGGGTCCTGTTGATCGGGAGGGGTGTGGCGTACCGCAAAACGGACGAAGCGGACCTCCTACGGTCGAAAAGGGGGTCCTGTTGATTGGGAGGGGTGTGGCGTACCGTGAAACGGACGAAACGGACTTGTGTTGGAGCGCTACGGTCGAAACAAGGGTCCTGTTCATCGGGAGTGGTGTGGTATACTGCAAAATGGGACTCCACGGGATACTGTTCATCTCCACCGTCGACGTCCTCCAGCCTCCATGGGCTACCGTCGACCTCCTCCAACCTCCATGGGCTACCGTCGACCTCCTCCAGCCTCCACGGGCTCCTGTTTATCCAGCCTCCACCGCGTGCTACTCCATCGGCTACTGTTCAACCACCCCTCCACGGGCACCCCTCCACCGTCTACTATTCATCCAACCCTCCACACCACGGGGTCCTCTTCAACCACCCCTCCACGGCCACCCCTCCACCGTCTACTATTCATCCAGCCCTCCACACCACGGGGTCCTGTTCATCCAGAGGCAACGCCACCGCTCACTGTTCATCCAACCCCCCCCCCCCCGCCGCAATGCTCACTGTTCATCCCAGAGGCAGCATCGATCGACTTCAGTTAGCAGTAGTAGCGAAGGAATCGCTCCATCGGGTTCAGTTAACAGCCATCGATCGATCGCTCGGGTTCAGTAATGCGTAGCCTGCAGTGCAATCGCTCGGGTTCAGTTAGAGCCCAACGCCTCGCTCGGGTTCAGTTAGAGCCGATGCCTCGCACACATGCGCATACGTGTACGAGAGAAACGCGCATCGCTCGGCCCCCAACCTCCCACCGTAACCGGCAACTCCCCGAAATTTTTCTCCCCCTCGCTTCTACCACGGTTTTTTCCGTCATGGACGGCCCAAAGAATGTCATGCAGCTGCGTCTCCGGCCCGCCCAGGATGAAAAGCCCATTCTCTATCATGATTTTTTGTCATAGAAGTAGGAGCCCACCACATCTATGATGATACCGGGTTTTGTCACAATTATCGTCATAGAAGTGTCATATGAATGACAGAAAAAAAATTGTTTGGCCCAAAATGTCACGGATGTGTCTTTTTTTTGTAGTGTCCATTAAAATCGAGCGGACCATACATGTTTGCAAAGATATCTAGTCAGTGTGATTACAAAATAGTGGAACTAGATGATGAAACATAACACACATAAATAGAAGCCGATCACCTCTACGATCTCTCTTTAGGACTAACTTCTTGTTGGAGAAGATTAGGCACGCAGTTGGATGAGGAGGATAGCAAAACCAATCTCCCTTTCTGGAGTCCCACGGAAATGCAAAAATGTTTCCCGTGTGACATTTTGGCAGAACTGCACAAAACACTCTTTAGAAAAGTGATTTGTGTAGTTCACCAAAAGGTCGCAATAGCAACGAGGTGAAAATGGATAGCCCTATTTGCAAAAGGAGGTCGAAAGGAAACAATTACTGCCCAATAACACGAGTTGAAGACACATACGCCGACAAAAAAGAAGCATGTTCCATGTAATAAGGGAAAGATAGCACATGGTGGTTTATCAAAAATGGTTTGAGGACGAGATTGCAAGATGGAAAGTACACCGGCCGAGATACGATTTAAGCAAACAACTAAAGAAGATCCACATGCAGCAACGTGGGAAGATGGGAACTGGAGCAAGGCTGGAGGAAGCTGTACCTGAGGGTCGTCGGGATGTTACTAGGAGGGCACCGACGGCCGGAATCTGCCCATACTGCGGCAGCGAGCTAGTGGTGAAGGCCCTACCGCGCCGGAGCTTGGTCAGAGAGAACGGTGGGTACCGCAGATCGGGATGTCGTCGAACGGAGAGACAATGCACATCCTCCCTTTCCGCCGGTGGACGGTATGCGGACGGAGCACTGACCAACGCTGAGAGAGAGAGAGGCCACGGCGGCCTTGTGTGAGATGGTGTGACGAGAGACAAACCCATTTTTCCATTTGCCCCACGGCAATCGTTTTATATTCTGTTCGTGCCATTGAGGAATATATAACTTTATTTAATGATAACGCGTCAAGTCGAACTTTGTTCCGTCTAGGCGTGGTACCCGACCCTCCTTCGAGTAAACAACCGCTACACGCATCAAATTATCACGTGCTTGGTGAAAACGGATTATAGTCGACCTGGCTATATGTAGGGAGATCAGTTCATATACACGCCTGCATGTGTTAGAAGCAAATAAGGTCCGGAGAGGCAGACAGGGGGAGAGGGTGTGGCTAGGAGGTGGTGCGAGAGGCCTACCATGTCGAGGGGGGAGGAGTGTGCGAGTATGTGATCAATGAAAAGAGGGGCGGGAGTGTGCACCTGCGTGGAATCATATTGGACATAGGGGGGCATGGACGGTGAAAGAGAAGAGGGGAAGTATATATGTGTTTGTTGTAGGCACACTTGGCTAGAGAGGTATATTGACCGGTGTGTGCCGGAAAGAAGGATCCGGGGGCCTACACACACCGCTGGTGGACGACCTAAAGAGAAATAATGAACGTGTGCGATGGAGGGGATGCTAAGGGTGGGTGAGAGGGGGGCGGTCGTGTGCATGCACGATAAAAAGTTAGCGCTAGCTAGCTACAAATAGAAGAAGATCGTGAAGGTGTAAAAGATGAACAAAGATCATAATTCATTATAAAAAAGTGGATACGGATACTTGAAGAAGATATCATAATGTAGAACATTGATTATAATTTGGGCTAATGTGTGGCTTTCGCAGCTCAGGTCTAAATACTTGTCATAATGTAGGGGGCGGGGCACTATACTTTGTGTGATAAACACGGTGTACGTATGGAACATGGTTTAGATTATGAATATATAGTTAGTACATCAAATGTACTATTATTTGGAATCAACATCAAGTGTATTCAAAAAATAGAATTCGAGTTCATGTAGTACACATAGTTCATATCTATCTCCATAGTAATCATGTGGTGTGTTATTAAGGTAATACATGAATGATGGTTGAAGTTGGCAACAATCATGATTGTAGATTCTTATTGAAATAGAGAAATGAATCCAAATTTAGTTCGAATTGCAACGGTAGTATAGACATTTGGAATGCACTAAAATGTTGGTATGAGTAGGTTACATGTATTATACAGCAAACGAAAAAATTTAATCGGACATAACATGGATTCATACTCCCTCCTTCCATCTATATAGGGCGTAATGAGATTTTTAAGACCGCCTTTGACTATTGACAAGATTAATAGTACATGACATGCACAATGTGAAAATTATATCATTGAAAGAACCTTTCGTAGACGAATTTAACGGTGTGCTTTGTGTAAGCTGCATTTCATATATGTTTGCTCTAATATTTGGTCAAAGTTAGCATCGAAAAATGCATTAGGCCCTATATAGCTGGAAGGAGGGAGTAGCTTTGAATAGCATTTGTATAGTAAAACGGGGCAAGACTCTCTCTTTGTGTGGTGTGAATAGTTTTATTTTTTTGTTTTTTTTTGGTTCAGGGAAGTGTGAATTGATTTGGTACGTACAAGTACAATATTACTACATGTTAGGCTTGTCCCTAAAATTCAACCCGCGTCTTGTTATATCCCGAAAATTCAGATATCGTGCTCCCAAAACTGGAGCCTTCACAACCCGTGCCTTGCTATCCCGAAATTACAATGCTCGCAAAATCTCCCTCCAGCTGCCAAATCCCGACACGTGAAATCCCCCTTCTATCCCTGAGCCGAAAGGGCCGCTAGTTCAAATCGGTGGGGGGTACTTTTGTAACACACCCTACATTTTGGACAAGCGCGTCCCTAAGTCATGCTTCACCCCCTCCCATCGCCCCCTTTTTGCCATTTGAAATCCCAGGCCGCCATAACCTCTCCGCTCCAGGCGTGAAACCCCACCCTCCTCCGTCCGCCACCTCTCCGCTCCAGCCGCGAAACCCCACCCTCTTCCGTCCGCCACCTCACCGCTACCCAGCCGGAGCCTCTTCCCCGATGACGCCGTCCATCGCAATAGCTCGACGTCCCTCGTCCACCTCCCCGAATGAGGATTCGTCGTCCATCTCGTTGTCCCGCCGGTTCAGCTGCCCCGTCCTCCATCTCCAAGGAGCTTCTCCAACGATCGCCTCGTCTATCGCGGATGCTCCATCCCCATAGTGTCGCCTTAACCTGCTCCACCGGAACCGCAGCATTCTCACCGACTCCTCAGACGAAGCCGAGGCCTACTCGACGCCACCAAAGAGGTTGTACACTAATCGCATCGCACCTTCTCCTTAACTCGACCTCCTGGCGGCGACGGTGCTCCATCCTGCACCCCCATGGAGCGGCTACCTTGAAGCTGGCGCCGCGGGCGACATCTCCATGGCGGCTCTCCCCCAGTGTGAGGCCCCTTCGGCGATGGTGTCCATACCAGCCGGATCTGCTCCGGCTCTCGCTCGCTTGCTCGCGTTGCTGCTGCTGCTCCGGCTTTTGCTCGATCGCTCGCTCGCCCAACTGCTGCTATTGCTCTCCCACTCGCTCGTGCTGCTGCTCTGCTCCGATTTAGCCACACTTCAGTCGACTGAATCGACTTTCGGGTTAGTCTATTTTCAGGGGTTGGGGGGCTCACCGGAGTTAAGGAAGAACCACCCCAGGCTGGGATGGGGGCTCGCTGGAGAGGTACCCCACTATCTATCTTAGGGTTCAGGGTGGGGGCGGGGGCCTAGAGGGCTGGCCGGGGCGGCGGTGGGGAGTTGTTTCGGGGCGACCAGGCGGCGCTGGGGCCGGCGGTTCGGCCGGTGGTGGCTGTCGGCGTTCTGGGAACGGTGGTCCCCAGACTTGCCTGCCTGCGGCCTGCGGCGTGGCTTGAGTGGGGGACCAGTGCAGCCCAGCTTCATCAGCTCAATCTCAAGACCCTCGCGAGGGGCCAAGCCTCGTGGGGCGGATGACAAGAAGCTTCCTCAGGAGCAGCCTCATCAGACAGGCTCGCGGGGAGGTAGAGAGATCAAGGCAGGGCACCTCGCAAGGAGCCCGTGACGCAAGCCATGACGATCGAGACATGGCGGGCGCCAGGCGGGCACCGGCCTGCGAAGTGTCCTTATTTCCCCTTTGGTGCAAGTGGGGCAAGCACAGGCCAAGGCATCAGGCAAAGATTGACGTTTTGGTGCAACAAGACCAAGACCAGCACAACGGCAGGATGGGAGTCATCGTGGAGCCCAGGACGGTGTCACCGCCAGAGTCTTTGGCAGTCGAAGACCAACTTTAGTCAGGATAAGTGTACTAGATGTTCCCCATCAAAACGGCCAATTGTTGGCGCCCTTCCCGCTTATTATTTGGGAAGAGGCCCAGGGCCTCCCTCTATAAATAGAGCTAGCCACCACAGAGTGGGAGAGGTCGGATCCAGATTTCTCATAGACTAGAGAGAGGCGACTGAACTCACCCAAGCAATTCATCGCACCAGCTCAACAACAGCCCCTCGTGAGGTTGTTCTTCCTCTGTATTGTTCACCATCAGCCCCTGAGGCAATCCACCACACCACACACTGGAGTAGGGTATTACACCACAATGATGGCCTGAACCAGTATAAACCTCGTGTCCCTTGTGTGTTCTTATTTCTAGCCTAGATTCCTTATGAGGCTTCGAGACATGAGTTGGTGGGGAAAGATCTTCGTGCGCACCCCAGAGTTCGAACCTCAAGGGTCTGCCGGAACCCGAAATCCGACATTTGGTGCGCTAGGTAGGGGTGCGCTAGAATCCTTCTTCCGTCGCCTCGTGTTCCGTCGCCCCACCGTTCTGATGTCAAGCGACCCGACTGCCAACGCCGACCGCTGGGTGGCGTGGCCCGCCCATGTCGTGCCGCCGGCCTAGGGCGACCTCAACCTTGCCCCTCCGGCAGCTCGCGCTCTGCAGGGCGCTGCGGGGCACAGGCGATGCGAACAAATGCCGCTTGCCCTCACACCACGGCAGGTGCGGTCAGCAGCAAGAGCCTCAAGCCACGCCGCGGCCACAGCACCGCACACCTGACGGGAGCAGGCGAACTCAAGGGCCACGCTCATGGTGGCCCGAGAGCTGCTAAGGTGCCGGCTGCTGGAGGGTGGCCGCGACGTGTTGTTAGAGCGAGTGGCCGAACTCCTGGACGCCGCCGCCTCGGGAGCACCTCCTTTCTGCATCCAGCTGCCACCCTAGATCCAGAGCGGGCCGTATGGCGGCCCCATACGCGCCCTCGCAACTCCAAGCGGGCTCCAGGGCCTACTCAACGCCAACCCGGTCGGCAGCACCAGGCGACAAGTCGCACCAGCCCCATCTCCGGCCGGCGAACGAGTGCGCGCCATGACCTTCAGCCTCGGTGGACCACCACGCCACCACCCCCAAGACAACGCTCCAGACTGGACTGCGTGGCATTGGGGCACTACGGCGAGACCCACGGGGCAGTGGCCCCAGAAGCTTATGTGCCCCACATGGTGGATCAAGAGTGCGCACTGGAAGAAGACCATGGCTGGTTCCTCGGGCCAGGCTGGGGCGAGGAGGCGCCAGAAGCTGAGCTCTTTCAGGAACCCCAAGAGAGCCTTGACAACCGCGCTGGTGGTAGCAACTATCGGGTACCACTAATTCCTCAGGAGCAAGCTTATGCTAACCATGGGTCGCAGGAGGTACAGGTCGCCGCAGAAGATGGCTGCCCCAATGCAGCAGCCTCATACCCCTCAGGAGGAGGGCGCCGGGGGCTGCATGAGAGGGGCCGAGACCCGGGTTCGCCCCCGCGGCGCTCGGAGCAAGACGTTCTCAGGAGGTAGGCCCTCTACCGAGGAGGTGCCCTAGGGCCTGCCCCGGCAGAGGACCCGTGGTCGTCGGGGGAACCGCTGGTGACCGCTCTACCCCATTGGTGTCGTCCTTGGTCTCTGGTCGCCGTCAATGGCGGTAGAATGTGGCACAAGGTGGGGCCCTCGTCTGGCGATATGAAGCAAGGTCGGTACCTGTGAAGAAGGCCCAGTGCCTGTGAAGCTCGCTGCCCGTGACACTCTCATGTAATAATGAGTGGGGCTGTACACGCCCCGGAGTCTCCGGAGAGCCGCCCTCGGGCCTCGGGGGCTCCCGCCCATGCCCAGTGGCAGCACTTAGCTTTGCGCTGGTGAGAAGATGTCAAAGACTAGACTAGGTGCCGGACGTGGCTTTTTGCTTTTTGCCTTTTCCTCTGTTGACAAGGTTCTTCGATTTGAATTTAAGTTGGATTTGAGCTTGAGATTTGCGTGTGTTTTGGGAAGGGGTGTTTAGTCTCGTTCGAGCAGTCTCTCGTGTTCCGGTTTCCGCTTTGCGTCCAAAGTTAGCATCAGCTGCCCCCCTCGCGAGCCCCTCGCAAGCCGGGCCTGGCCAAGCACGTCTACAATCCAGACCGCTGTCGCCGCATCCTCTCCGGAGGTTCTCATCGCAGGATCAATGGGTTCACCCAGAAGACACTCAAGGCGCTGCAGCCCCCAGAGGCCCGCTCGGGACTCGTCGGGGTCAAAAGGTAAACAAGTCAGCTGACCCATCACTGGCCAGTAGCTAAGCTCACATGCAGCGTTATGCTTACCAGGGTACTGATCGCAAACCTTTACATGAGGGGCTTCCCCTCCCAAAATGCTCTTACAATCTTCAGGGCCGAGCCCGAACCTTCTTCATGCAGGGTAAACAGCGGTGACATATGATCAGTCGGATATATCACTCACCGCATCTTCTGGGGCGCCTCCAGAGGCGTCGCTGGCATCACTGACATCATCACCACCACCGCCAACACCTCCGTCAGCGCCAGGACCGTCCACAACGCCGCCTTCATCGGCGGCCACGATCACGTCGTCATCATCAGATGCGAAGGCCCTGACGAGGGCGTCCATGTTGTCCTCCACCCATTGCGCCAGGTCGCCCCGGATGGCTATGGGCACAGGTGCAATGGCGGCATCAAAATCGAAGTGGGGGTCCCTGTCCTGTAGATAGCTGAAGACATGGGAAAAGGCACACCCGAGCAAGGCTCGGCTCCTCTCCTCGACAAGCTAACGAGACCTCTCAGAGCGGTTCTCCAGAAGCGTCACCACGTCAGTGAAAAACTGGATGTTGCCGGTGTAGTTGGTCTCATGCGGCTCCTCGGCGGCAGCCTCGCAAATGTTGCCCAAGGCCGTGTTAGCCCTTTCCCTGAGAGTTCGGAGCATGGGGGCATGCTCGTGCTCCAGAATCCGCCGCTGACAGATCTAGTCCTCATTCCGCCGTGCGATGGCCTCGGCACCATCAACCGAAGCAGCTCGGTGCGGGAAGAGGCTAGCTCCGCCTACGCTGCGCCAAGGGCGACTATGGAGGAGTCTGCACCTCGCGTCACTTCAGCCAGCTTGGCCCTGAGGGCTGCGGTCCTACCCTCAGCTTTGGCCCTGATCAACTCCAACCTCGCCTCGTATTCGCGCTCAAGATCCGAGCGAGCTTCCGGCACGCGGCGGTTGACCTCTTCTTGGACTCAGGCTTCACGCGTGGCGACGTCATCCTCCGCCTGAGTCACCAGGCGCTCCCTCGTCTCCAAACGCTCAAGGTCAAGGTTGCGCTTGGCGGCCTCCAGAGTCAGCGCCTCCTCGCGCTTCAGGAGCTCCGCCTGGTCAACGGAAGCCCCCTTCAGCGACACAAGGGCCGCCTGGCGCAGTTCCACATGCTGCTCGAGAGAGTTGCTCCAGGCTTGGAGCTCCCATGCGCGCTCCTCCGCATCTTTGCACCGTCGGTCTGCTTCCCGGGCCTCCTCGACGGCTTGGGAGCAGGCCTCCCGCGAGGCCACCAGCGACGCTTCAGCCTTCGCGTTGTCAAGGTCATGCTGGTGACGCGCAAGGGCGATGGCTACCTTTAGCTTGCGCCTCTCCTCAGCGAGGCGCAAGCCTTCAGCCTCAAGGCGCGCATCCTCGCCAGCAAGCTCCGCCCCGATCCGGCTCACCGCATCCGCCGCACCCTGGAGGAACTCTTGACGAAGGGCGCGATGCTCCAGAGCGCGCCTGAGAACATCTTTCGCGTCACCCTTTGCCACTGGCGTATGCAGAGGGGCCTGAGGCGGCATGCCCCCTCTTGGTGCGGGGCTGGGGGCTGGTGCCCCAACGATCACCGGACAGACCTCGCCAGGAGCTCGGCCTAGCACCGGTCCGTCCCCAGAAGAGGAGCTCAAGACTGACTTCAGCCAGTCGCCATCCACGATCAGGGAAGGAGCATGGGGCAAGCTAGCTACACCCCAGGAGAGCTCGTGAAGGGAGGACAACAGGCGCGCATGCTCGAGGTGCCCAGCGGGACAGACCACTTCTTCGACCGGCCGAGTGGCAGGGGTGCCGCTCGAGCTCGGCACGCCTAGGGTCAGCGGTGAAGACAAAGCTTGGGGGGATGGCTCCTTGGCCGTCTCCGCGAATTCGGCAGGAAGGGCCCTGAAAGGCCGCGATCAGCTGCAGGACTAGTGAGGTAAAGGAGCAGAGAGAGAAGAGGGCTTACTCATCCATGGCAAAGTACTTCCTGCGCTTCAACAGGCAGCAAGGACGATCGTCGTCATCCAAGGCCTCCTTCCTCTTGCGGAGGGCCTCGAAGTCTACGCGGAACCGACCTAAGCGCTCGGCGCAAGGGTCGGCCTGTGGCATGGAAGAGGCGTCAAGGTGATCAGCACCGAGGGAACCGGCCTGGGGGACGCGCCAGGCGTCGCCTCACGAGGGACGGCCGGGGCCTCGGAAGCCCCGGCCTCAGGAGTCGTAGGCTGCAACTCCATGCCTGCCACTGCTCCAGGACGGGCCTCGGGGGATGCCACCTTCGGGGCTCCGCGCGGCGTTAGCACCTCGACATCAGCCCCCTCAGCTCCCGCTGGTTCTCGCCTCCCCGCTCCATCGCCTGAGGAAGAACCGCCCTGGGTGACTGGAAGAGCAACCACAGCAACTGGGTTCTCACGGTGTCCCGTGAGGCCGGCCGAACGCAGCCCCCACTCGTCAAAGCTGGGCATCTGCCTCACAAAATTGGCCTTGCCCGAGCAAAGATACAAGAGGGAGCATCATGTCGAAGGCTGCATGGGGAAGGATCGCCAGTCAGGACCCTGAGCACCGTCCTCAGTGCTTCAGGCGCCAGATCCTCCTCCTGGAGCCGCATGCGGTCATTGTGCCTCGCAAAGGCCCACATCTGACAGGAGTGGCGCTGGAGAGGAGCAATGCGACGTTGGAGGAACTCCTTCACCACCTTGGGCACCATCACGTCGAGCGCCCTAAAACTCTGGAAGCGGCGCCAGATGAAGGCAAGCTGGAGGCTCGCGAGCGTGTCGTGATCCCGGCCTGAGTTGGGAACAGCGGGTGAGGTCGGGTGCGAGAGCAGGGGCTGGGCACTCCGACATCCACATACACTCACCGCTCTCTGAACCTGGCCTCAGGAGGAGGAAGGCCGAAATCGATCCCCGAAGCAGCCGTCTCTGGCACGGCGAGGAAGCTCACACACCCCGAGCATTGAGTGGGTCGCTCAGGCGCAAAGAGAAGAAGTGGCGCAGCAGGGCAACGGAAGGAGGAATGCCCACCATTGCCTCGAGGGTAATGTACTCAGGCCCAAGGTGCATCATGTGGATCTGATAAGGGGAGACCACCGCATTGAAGAAAGCGGAAAAGGGGGGAACCAGACCCGCCCACAGGGCATCGGCGAAGAACCGGACCTCCGTGACGACCCTATCAAAGGAGGCATGGGACGCAGGCCAAACCGTGGTCCTGCCGCACTTGTCGAAGATGGTGGCAAGAGCAGAGGACCTTGCCCAAGGCCTCGGGGTTGAGTATGATAGACCGATCAACGGCGGGGGCCGCCACCGGAGGCGAGCGGGACGAAGGCATGGGCTTCTTCCCCCTTTCCTTCTTCATTGGCGCCATGGCAATGGGAAGGGGGGAGAGTTCGTGTTGGATTGGAGGCGGAGGATGGAGCCTGAGGAAGAAGGAACAGTACGAAGCACGCGGACGGTGAAAGGGGAATGGTTGTGTGCAACCACGGGTCTGCCTAGCCGGGCGTGTAAAGAGGCATCATGGGGAAGCGGAGTCGCCCACGTCCAATCAACCGACATGCGGCGCCCAAGGCCACAGGCTACTGGGGCCCACGGCGCTTCGCACTTGCCCCTTCGCTTCTATGCTAAGCCAAGTCTGGGCGCGCCTTGGGCCCGGGGGCTACTGTCGGTGTTCTGGGAACAGGGGTCCCCAGACTTGCCTGCCTGCGGCATGGCTCGAGTGGGGGCCCAGTGCAGCCCAGCTTCATCAGCTCAAGCTCAAGAACCTCGCAAGGGGCAAAACCTCGCGGGCCGGATGACAGGAAGCTTCCTCAGGAGCAGCCTCATCAAGCAGGCTCGCGAGGAGGCAGAGAGATCAAGGCAGGGCACCCCGCGAGGAGCCCGTGATGCAAGCCATGATGATCGAGACCTGGCGGGTGCCAGGCCGGCGCCGGCCTGCGCAGTGTCCTTGTTTCCCCTTTGGTGCAAGGGGAGCAAGCACAGGCCAAGGCATCAGGCAAAGGTTGCCGTTTCGGTGCAACTAGACCAAGACCAGCACAACGGCAGGATGGGAGTCATCGTGGAGCCCAGGACGGCGTCACCGCCAGAGTCTTTGGCAGTCGAAGACCAACTTTAGTCAGGATAAGTGTACTAGATGTTCCCCTTCAAAATGGCCAATTGTTGGCGCCCTTCCCGCTCATTATTTGGGAAGAGGCCCAGGGCCTCCCTCTATAAATAGAGCTAGCCACCACAGAGTGGGAGAGGTCAGATCCAGATTGCTCATAGACTAGAGAGAGGCGACTGAACTCACCCAAGCAGTTCATCGCACCAACTCAAGAACAGCCCCTCGCGAGGCTGCTCTTCCTCTGTATTGTTCACCATCAGCCCCTGAGGCAATCCACCACACCACACACTGGAGTAGGGTATTACACCGCAATGGTGGCATGAACCAGTATAAACCTCGTGTCCCTTGTGTGTTCTTCTTTCTAGCCTAGATTCCTTGCAAGGCTTCAAGACATGAGTTGGTAGGGGAAAGATCTTCGTGCGCACCCCAGAGTTCGAAGCTCAAGGGTCTGTCGGAACCCGAAATCCGGTAGTGGCTGGCGGCTCTGGGGGTGTAGATTGAATATGAACTGCAGGCCCTCCCTAAACTACATGTCAAGTGCCTCTCTGCTACCATTGCGTTCAGTTTTGACAGTAGCATTCAGATTCCACAGTAAATTTCAGTTTCAACAGTTAAGTTCAGAGTCAACAGTTTTTACCTCATCTGTTGTAGTCAGGTGGTTTTTGCTGATGTAAAATTTACATCCATTTTACATCATCTATTGGAGATGCTATTAGAATCCCACTTGAGATTGATGATGTCTTTCTTGTGCTGCTTCAGCCTTGACGTCTTACGGCTCACCGGAGCTGCTCCAACGACAGAACGATCCATCACAACAGAGCAGTGCCCTGGACGCCGTCTACAGATTCCTCAGATCTTACTCCATACCTTCGACTGCCTCCTCTGCCTCAAATGCTTCAGCGACCAACCCAATGATGTTGAGGTCGACACGGCTACGGCAAAGAGGTTGTACACTTGTTGCATCACTTATTACTATACATTCAGGTCGATCCATTAGGGCTATTTTGGTTCAACGGAAAAACATAGTAATACGGAATTTTCCAATGGCACTCTACTATTCAATTATTCATGCATTTTGTTGAAAGGAATGAAGCAAAACATCCACCTGGACCTACTTTTCGAAATCCTATGCATGAAAACAAGACCAAGTACATTAGTGCCAGAATAACATTCTAATTGTACACGCTTTCATATGGTTTCACTTTATTTTGGCCATGTTTCTTTGCATTCCTCTGCTCTTCCAATTCCTGTACACCAAACACCCAAGTTGATAGAAATCTTGTGTTTACAAATGCTCTGTTTACCATGTGCATTTTCCTATCCTATTCCGGTGTTTTTCCTATCCCTACGTTTTAAGAATCATGCAAGCCAAATGAGCCCTTACAGAATTACTTCAGTTACAGGTACGTGTCGAAGGGAACTTTGTGTGGTTTGTCCTGCTCCTGCCGCGATGTCGTCCACCTCATCTGAGCTGCTCCATCGATAGAAGCATCCACCAAACTAGACATCATGACTCCTGACCGTCTTTCGCCGCCCCAGATCTCCTTCCCTGCCGCCGGCACCCACCGCAACGGCATCACCATCATTGACTCAGCAGATGAACCTGAGGAGTACACTGGTCCACAAGAGAGGTCACACTCTTTTGTTTCTGCTTATGTTATGCATTGCTTAAACTTACCTGCTACTTCATCGTCCTGTTCAGCTCTTGGACTCCCAAGTCAGGTCCAAATTAATGTTCAAACTTGAGTTCTTAATTAGTTGTGGGGCACATATCGAGGCAGCAATGAATAGTATGTCTGTCTAATATCTGGTTCACCTAGGGTATGCCTATGTTGTTCATCTTGGGTGGGAAAGAAATAGTAAAGCAATCATCATCTGTCTTTTTATTAATTTAAAGCAATCATCAGCCTGCTATCATTATTTTTGGATCCATCCACTGGTTGTTACCATCACTCTAAATTGCTGCATGCTCTCCTTACATAATCTCACCATATTTTTTCGTATGCATGTCAGATATTGTACACAGTCATGCTGAACATGTAGAGAAAAAGAGAAGAGTTTTGCATGGCAATACAATGTGATGCAGACATCGCTCCATGGTGGGTTCAATGTCAAACCCTCCCCACCCCTCTCCAGATTGTAATCCAAAGGAAGATATCTGTTCTGAGGCGGATTCAAACGCCGCTGACCACTCCTATTTACCCCCAAGGTGTTTGCTCTAACTTGGCATGATGATGTTAGTCATATCATGCATATGTTGCCTTGCAGTGCCTACTTTTGACATCATATATGCCATCTGCTTATTTTAGACATGTTCTTTAATGCCACCTATTTAGTTTCTATATCATATATGGGAATTATGCAGTCTCATGTCATTTAGCCAGCCTTAATATATGTGAAATGTGCAATGACATCCTATTTAACCAGGCATCATATATTTGAATGATATCTTGCCCATCCGTTTCTTCATTACATTTCCATTTGTCGACAATGTTTGTACATAAACTACTCTTCCTGTGAATCAGACATTTGCGTGGGAGATGGAAAAATCTGGAGTGAAAACAAGGCCTTCAGAGCAGACAGTGCTACCTGTCGAAGCAGATCTCTTGTTGGGTCTCGATAGCTCCTCAGAGATGGATTCAGAGGCAGATGACCAGTCCTATTCCCCCACTAAGGTGTATGCTCTAACTTGGCACGGTTATACTGCTCATATCATGCATATGGTGTCTTGCATTGCATAGTTTAGACATCATATACACAATATTCAACACCATGTTCTTATTTCAGACATCATACATATAAATCACATATGTGAATTAAATGATGCAATCCTGATTACTTAGATAACATGTAGGTGAATTATGTCATGCGATCCTGTTTAGTTATTCATCATACCTTTGAATTATGTTATGCTATGCTATCCAGTTTAGATAGACATCATATATGTGAAATTATGTCATGCTATCCGTTTTAGTTAAACAATATACATGTCAACTATTTCATGCCCTCTTTTTTCCACACTATCTATTGCATCTGTCTCTCATACAATGTCTGTACATTCAACTATGTTTCCTGTTTATCAGCCATTTGAATTGGAGCGGGTGATGCCAGTATCTAGCGGACTAAAAACATGGTCTTCAAATAAAACAGTGCTCCCTCTTGGTGGAGATAGCACCCCGGTTGTACATGCACAAGAACAAGCCCTACCACACATAACCCAAACTCTCGCAGATTGTACCCCTACTGTGATGGACAGAGAACTAGCTTCACCCAATCTAACCCCAACCCCAGCCGATAGTAACCCAGTTCGTGTTGACACAGCACCATCTCCACCACAGAGCTCCCAAACAAGAGCAGTTAGTAAGGTAGATCCAGTGCCCAAAGGGCCAGTACTATCCCGGCGAACCCTAACTCCACCAGTTAGTATGCCTATTCCTGTGGAGGAAGCACAACCAGCTAGTCGTAGTTTAGCATCTATTGCATTTGATGTTGTTAAATCATATGTGCGTATCTTCCCATCTTGGAAATATTATACTGAAGATGAAGGAAAATGCCAGTTGCAGGTGTTTGTCCAGGAGTTATGTGTAAGTAATGTTATTCATGGAAATTACTTTGCTTCGTCCCATACATCCTACCTCCATGATGGTTATAATACAGCAAATTTTCCCATTTTTCTCTATAGAGAAGGACCGATTTGGAAACTCTGGATGAGGTAACCTGTGCTAATACCTCTGCTATCTTCAAGAATGCTTGGTGGCAGTATCGGAATTACTGAAGAAAACGTACTTCACCGGCAAAGAAACTCATCAAATTCCCTTGCGTTCTCCTGAGACACATTTACTGGACGATGACTGGGAACGCCTTGTTCTGTACTGGTCCCGAGCCAAGAATGTGGTAAGGTCTATGAGCTCATTTTCTATTTTTAAGTATTATATTCTTGCGTCTTACTGTACTCTATTCATGTAGAACAAGTGCCTAAACCTGAAGAACAATTGTTCTAATTTAAGATTCCATTGCTATCATAGTTCAAAAAAGCACTAGGCGTTAATTGTGCGTTTTGCCACCGCCTTGCGCTTTACTGACCAAAGCGAATGCTTATGCACAGTTATGCACAGATTGAGCGTAGTTATGCGCAATGCGTTTTGCCAACGCCTAGAGCCTAGGCGCGCTTAAGCGCTCGCTTAGGCGCGCCTTTTTTAACTATGATTGCTTTGCTCTTGTATCACTGTATTTACTCATACAAACTTATTTTTAAATTGAAGGATCCAATCGAAACTCCAATGGCACGGCAGGTATGTTCACACATGTTTCTTTAACATGTTTGCTATTATCAATAGCTCTGTTGATTTCAATTTCAATTGTGTATACAGTTGACTTTCATATCATGTACATTACTAGCATCAAACAGAGCCAATAGTGTTGCTATACATGTAGACCCGTGGTACCCATCTGAAATCTTGTTGTGCCGTGTAGTTTCCCACGCTTTTGTATTCTTTCACTGCTGCTTTTGTCTTGAACTGATATGATTTGAACCGTGTCTATATTTTGATTTGGAAAGACAATGCAGTGACCATAGGACATAGATATATGTTTGTTTGATGCTTTTATTATGTACTATTACTTGGTAATAGAAGACTTGGTAGTTTAATCATGTCCACCTTACTAATGAATTGGTTCACCGAAATGAGTTTCATATACTAGTACATGTTAAACTTGTTATGTGTCTGCTTTTTCTTCTTTTATAATGCTGACGGAATATTGGGGAAGAGTGCCTTATTAAGAAATGGTAAAGGAAGTAATGCAGATAAGGTTCAGGATAGTGACACATCCTTGTTGGTCTCCAACAAAGCTAATAAAACAGCTAAGGAAGACTATCTTGAAGACAGTGAGACAACCCCAAAGTCTTGTCTTGGTTTAGTGTTCGAGTTACTGGCCACTACCGCTTGCACAAGATATTCAAACTCACTGTCTGAATTAGTTCGGTTTCTTGAGTCTCAACTACAAGCTGAAAGACATCGATCAACTGTGCTGCAACAAGAAGCGGAAGGACTGCAAAAGTCCCTGGAGCATTCAGATGCATACTTTCTGGTGCAACAGCAAGCATTGGAGGATTTTAGCGCCAAACAGGACAAAGCTAATAAGCTTGCTAAGCATATTGCTAGCATGATGGATACCCAGGATAACGTTTCTTGAGCTCTTCTGAAGTTGTTTCAGTTATGCTCTGGTTTCACTGCCGCATTTATTTGCACTGGTGGCCAATTTTGACGGCCAGTGTATGTAATATGCTGCTTTGTTCCCTATATTTGCACTGGTGGCGAACTTTGATGCCCAGTGGATGTAATATGTGTAATAGTGGTAATAAGCTAGCGCTAATTGCTTGCTTATTTATTTCCTTATGGTCTTTGTCAGATTTCGGGTTCCGGCAGACCCTTGAGGTTCGAACTCTGGGGTGCGCACAAAGATCTTTCCCCTACCGGCTCGCGTCTCGAGGCCTCGCAAGGAATCTAGGCTAGAAAGAAGAACACACAAGCGACACGAGATTTATATTGGTTCAGGCCACCATTATGGTGTAATACCCTACTCCAGTGTGTGGTGTGGTGGATTGCCTCAGGGGCTAATGATGAACAATACAAAGGGAGAACAGCCTCGCGAGGGGCTGTTCTTGAGCTGGTGCGATGAACTGCTTGGGTGAGTTCGATCGCTTCTCTCTCGTTCTCTCTCTGATCGATCCGTCCCCCTTGCCCTGTGGTGGCTAGATCTATTTATAGAGGGAGGCCCTGGGCCTCTTCCCAAATAATGAGCGGAAAGGGCGCCAACAATTGGCCGTTTTGAAGGGGAACATCTAGTACACTTATCCTGACTAAAGTTGGTCTTCGACTGCCAAAGACTCTGGCGGTGAGGCTGTCCTGGGCTCCACGATGACTTCCATCCTGCCGCTCCATTGGTCTTGGTCTTGTTGCACCGAAACGGTAACCTTTGCCTGATACCTTGGCCTGTGCTTGCCCCCTTTGCACCAAAGGGGAAACAAGGACACTGCGCAGGCCGGCGCCCGCCTGGCGCCTGCCTGGTCTCGATCGTCATGGCTTGAGTCATGGGCTCCTCATGAGGTGCCGTGCCTTGATCTCTCCGCCCCCTCGTGAGCCTGCCTGATGAGGCTGCTCCTGAGGAAGCTTCCTGTCATCCGCCCCGCGAGGCTTGGCCCCTCGCATGGGTCTTGAGCTTGAGATGATGAAGTTGGGCTACACTGGGCCCCCACTTGAGCCACACCGCAGGCAGGCAAGTCTGGGGACCCCCGTTCCCAGAACACCGACAGTCTTGTTTAGTTGTTTCCTTGTAGTCACTACAGTTCTTTTTCGGTGTTTTTCTAGTGGCCACAATAGCCTATTTTTGGTAACTAGGCCAAAATAATCATGGCAACACACGGACTGTTTAACCATGGGCCTTCTGCAGGCCGTATGATCCATAGGCCTTCTTCCGGCCATAGGATCCATTGGCCTTCTATACAGGCCGTAGGATCCATTGGCCTTCTATACGGGCCTTAGGATTCATGGGCCTTCTATGGGCCGTAGGGTCCATGGGCCTTCTACGGGTCGTATGATCCAAGGGCCTTCTATGGGCCGTACTATCCATGGGCCTCATACGGGCCGTAGGATCCATGGGCCTTCTACGGGGCGTATCATCATTTCGCCAATCATGGGTCGTACTATTCGTGGACCATAACAGGCCGTTAATAGGCCATATTTGATAACTCTATGAAAACAGCCCAACGGGTTTTTTACATGAAAATGGCCCGACGTATTAACGGTCCGCAAACGGGCCGACTGTAACGACGGGCTGAATTTGGCCCACGGGCAGAAAATGGCAGTAATGGGCCGTATGTAACCGAATGCTGCAAATGAGCCCAAGAATCAATGGGCCCTGAGAAGGCCGAAAGATAACTTGGGCTGGAAACGGCCCAATGGAATAATGGGCTGTTAATGGGTATAAAGTGATACACTGTTCATTACGGGCCAGTTTCACCACGGGCCGTTAATGGGCCAAGAGTTACAAAGGGCCTCATATGGGCCGAAAGAAGTCATGGCCCACACATTGGCCGGAAGTTAAAACGGGCTGGAATCATATTGGACGGCCCAGATGACGCTATTGGGCCTAATTCGGAGAGGACATAACGGGCCCTGGGTTAGCGGGTTGTAAATGGGCTATATGCGAATAGGTCGTTAACAGGCTTTCCATGGGCTGGCCCGCCACCTTTTGACCAAGTCAAACGGGCTGGCCTTTTCATAGGAATGGGCCTCTGTTGGGCCGTGCCACGTGTCGCCGTATCATAGGCGCCTTCGATGAGTGGATGACATCTGTCCCAACGGTGAGCTGACACGTGTTTCCACCAGCCAATGATGATTTTACAAGTGGAAATCCCCATTGGTCGGGGCTGTTAACGGGTTATCGGATCCAAAACCGGACCCGATAGCTTAACGGCGTTCCGTTACGATGGATGCCACGTGTTTATCACCCTTGACGAAAGCACTTCTGTGACGCGCGATTAATCATCATGGAAGTGGACACTTCCGTGATGATAATTTGGTAATTTCATGGAACACTTCTACGACAGCACAGGTATCACTATCTTGATTCTGTCATAAAATCGTCATGGATGTACATGCATGACAAAAAACACGACCTACTGTGACAAACACGTATCATCACGGAAGTGTATTTTTTGTAGTGAGGGTAGCAAACCAACCATGAGTACTCATCCAAAGTACTCGCAAGCATCAGATCTATACTAAGTATGCATTGGTATCAAGTGGAAGGTTTGTATCTGTGGATTGAACTGCAGAATGCCAGAATAGAGGGGGAAGGCCTAGCCTATCGAAGACTAGCATCTTCAAGCAGCTCCGAGCATCTTGCATCATGTAGGAGAGTAAAGAGTAGCATTTTAATATTTAACAAGCATGTTGTAACATCAACGCCTAGAGATCCTTCCCCGACTCCCTGCGGGAAAGCAATCTCGGAGCCACATATCCACCACATATCTCAAGTATCCATTTCTAGTTATATAAGATCAGGATACAAGTCTGAACGTCCATTACCATGGACACGGTATTCGAATATATATCTTCCCTGCAGGGGTGCACCACGTTACCCAACACGCTCGATCACTCTGGCCGGACACACCTTTCTGGGGTCAATGCCCGCCCTCGGAAGATCAACACGTCGCAGCCCTACCTAGGCTCAGCAGAGAGGTCCCCGCCGATCTACATCCTAAGCACTCTGGGTTCTTGGGCCCATCGCCCGCAGCACTCCAGGTTGTTGCGAGCAGGGCGGGTCCAGGCTCCACCACTACAGGATGGTGCCGGCCCAGCCGTGCCGCACTATTGAACTGGACGTCTGACAAAGCTTCGGCTGATACCACGACGTCGAGGCCCATATCTATTCTCGCGTGGTGGTTAGTTTGTAAAGGCCAGAGGCTAACTCAGAACAAATACCCAAACCTGTTAGTGCATTGGGGGCTCGCGAAGACGAGCAGAGACTCACGATAATGTGACCCCGTCGCCCCGTCTCATGGACTTACGGCAAGGGCCCAGACTGCCCGGCCGTGCCACATGGAAAACTCGCGGGTGCTCAATGGGCCCGCCCGGCTATCACATCAACTCGCGGGTACCCCTTAGGGCCGACCCGACTTCAACAAAGGTCTCAAGTAAGTCAAGGTAACCGTGTGTCCAAACAGCAAGGGGAAAACCCGAGGAATCACCGCCGGTGGATTCCACTCAATGTAATCATCAAGGTGAACGTAAGAGGGTGTCACAGCCCTAGCTTAGCCCTTGCCTGACTCTGCATAAGTAGCCATGCATCATGTTTAAATTTATGAAACTTGAATTGAGGTTTGTTGAAACCCTCAGAAGTCAGTTCAAAAATAACCAACTTTAAAATCTTCTCAAATGAGTCCAAGAAAATGTTCCTGTTTTTCTATAGAAATATTGGCAAGAGGTAAAATTCACACCAATATTTTTAGGAGCTCGGAAACATTTATTTTGGCCATTTGAATTAATCCAACAATTATTTGCTTTGGATTTATATTTAATATATATTAAATATAACTCCAATAATTCTGGAAGTTTGTGAGTGGCTTTGTATATATTTTAGCAAGCCATATAATAACCTACAGAATTTATTAAAATGATTTAGTGGCTGAACTAAATCAAAACAAACTGAACAAAATAGAAAACAAAACAGAACTAGGAAAAGGCAGAGAGGAGAGAAAACTCACCTGCCCTTACCTGGCCGGCCCGCTGGCGGCCCAGCATTGTGCGGCCTAGCCCACCGCAGCCGCCACCATCTTCAACCTCCTGCCAGTAGGCAGGAGGGCATGTGCCCGACGCGCGCGCGCATGCGCCGGCCACCTCATTCTTGTCGTTTGCTCCTGGACGTCGCTAGGTGCGCCACGCGGACCCCAGAGCCTTCACGTTCGCTCCCCCCCCCCCCCCCCCCCGTCTGTTCGTCCTCTCCCTCGCCGTCTCACCCAACCCGAGCGCCTCCATCACCGCCACTTGCCGCTGCCGTCCCCAGTACCACTGCCTCGCCTCCCCGCTGTGGCCATCGGCTCCGCCACATCGCCCTGGAGCTCCAAGCCAACGGAGGCAAGCCCGGAAGCCCTGGAATGTCGCCAGCATCATCGTCTTCACCGTCGGGTACCGAAGATCGTCGCCGCTGATTCATCGTCCATAGGGCCTCTCCGAGCTCGCTGACCCCCTCTCCGACCCTGCTGTGAGCTCCTCTTCCTCTCCCCCTAGCTCCCGTGCTCATTTGGTCTCCGTAGCCATCGTTTCCACCGCACCCGAAAGCTCCCCGCCGCCGGCCATGGGGCCATCATGGCTAGAGCCACAGTGGCTCGAAGCCAAGCTCATTGTTGTGCTCAACGCACCACCAGGAGCCCGTAGCCACCACCAGCTCCTCCTCCCGTGCACCGCAGCACCGATCCCGCGAACACCCGAATGCCGGCCGCCGCATTCGTGCTCGTCGGTGTCATCTTTGGTCACCCCCGCACCCACCGCCTGCACCACTCAACGCGCGAGTCCACCAACAGCACGTAGCACGCCTCCGCCGTCGTTTTGGTCGCCGAAGCGCGAAACCCGCGCTGCTCCGCCGCGTCTGGCCTCGCCGGCGTCATGTCGCCGGCAGGTTTGACCTGTTCGACCCGGGGTTTGACCTCCCTCGGGTCAACACGCATGGGCCCCGCCCCTGACTAGATTAGTTTAGGACTAATTACCCCTGCTGACACTAACAGTGGGCCCAGTGGCTGTTAATTTGATTAGTTAGACTTAATTAACCATGTTAGTTAATTGTGTCACTGACGTGTCGACCCCACTGGTCAGGTTTGACCTGGACCAACCCGTTGACCTGCGAACGTCACTGTGAGGTCATGCTCACGCAATAATTCCTTTCTGGAATTTAAATACATCTTAAATGATTTATTATTTTCAGAAAATGCCCGAAATTTCTAAAAATCATATAAAATCAACTTTAGCTCAGAATGAAATAAGTTATATATGAAAAATGATCAGAAAAATCCAATCTATCCATCTGCACTGGTTTCATGCATGATAAAGCAACTTAAACCTGCTGTTTATATCAAAACATGATAAGGCACTATTTAAATTCATAATTTGAGTTTGGGATTGAACCTTTGGTTCAAAATGACCCAAATCCATCTGGTTGTAGTTGCAGTAGGCCAACACACTCATATTGCCATGTCATGAGCATGCATCATATTGTGCATTGCATTGATTGTGTTTCTTTCTCAGTTGCCGGTAATTTCCCCACCTCTCGATAGACGCGTTTCGATGATGTGATCGATGACACCGATGAAGAGCTATACTATCTTCAGAAGTGCCAGGCAAGCAAAACCCCCTTGTTTATTCCGATACAATCCCATTCTCTCACTCCTGCTCTCTTTTACTACATTAGGACAACAACGATTCAACTGTTACATGCTGCAGTAGTTGAACCCCTTTCCTCTGCATGACTTGTCATTGCCACAGTAAATAGATGAAACCTACTAGCATGAGTAGGAGTTGTTTGAGCCCTGATGTGCCTACTCATTCATTCTTGTTGTCATGCCTGGTACTGCTTAGAGTTGAGTCAGGTCTGATTCATCGGGGATGAATTGGAATGTTGTGAAACATGTCCTACTGTGTGTGAGCTAAGTGTGTGAACACGATTTGGTAAAGGTAGCGGTGAGAGGCCATGTAGGAGTACATGGTGGGTTGTCTCATTGAAACCATCCTCAGGAACTGAGTTCTGTGTTTGTGATCCATGAACAGTTACTACCACACACTGGGCTCCGGGCGCTCCAAGCTCTCTCGACTTGTTAATCAACTCGATCTCTGTCCAGGAGTTGCAACTAGTTTCTGGTGTTTGTAGGTAGTGCTAGTAGTCTACCAAGTGGCACCCGGTACAGGTGGGCTTGGGAACCCTGCTCACATTGTTTGGGGCCATGAGCGACACCCCGGCCGGATCTCCTTGCGGATGGAACCCGAATAGGCGATAAACCTGGACGAGAGACTTGTGTGGTTAGTCAGGTCGTGGCCGACACCCTCACCAGGCTTCCGCTTGAAGGTTGCCGAGATACATGATGTGTACATGGCGGTAAGTGGCGAGAGCGTGTGTGAAGAAGTACACCCCTGCAAGGTTAATATGATCTATTCGAATAGCCGTGTCCGTGGAAAAGGACTTCTGGGTTACCTGTACAGTTCATAGACAAGTGAAGTGGATACTCTAAAATACGCAAGATAAGCGTGAGTGCTATGGATGGCGCTCTCGTAGGGAGACGGGAGCGGATCCATAGTGGTGTATTGATATGGTGAATATGTGGAGTCGTGTGCGCCACCTCAAAAGAGTTACTTGCAATCGTAGTATAGGATAGCCACCAAGTCAAAGCTGGCTTGCTACAGTTAAACCCCACCATCCCCTTTGTTGATAATGATGCATATGTAGTTAGTTCTGATGTAAGTCTTGCTGGGTACATTTGTAGTCATGTTGCCTATTTTATGTTTTTGCACAGAGACTTCAGTCTCACTAGTAGTACTGTGTGGACTTCGATGTTTAGCTTGTTACCTCAGCTACGATCTTGTGCCCTTGGCAGGATCTGGTAGATAGTCAGGCTTCTCATCCTTTTTCATTTGTAGATGTCTGTACTCAGACATGTTAAGCTTGTGCATGTGCTTTGACTTGTATGCTCTAAATGTTGGGTCATGAGACCCATGTTTGTAATATCTCGCTCCTCGTAGCCTATTGAATAAAATACTTGAGTTGTAGAGTCATGTTGTGATGCCATGTTGTATTTGCACATATCGAGCATATTGTGTGTATGTTTTGAAATGCTTGGTATGTGTGGGATCTGACTATCTAGTTGTTTATCCTTGGTAGCCTCTCTTACCGGGAAATGTCTCCTAGTGCCTCCACTGAGCCCTCTAGCTTGCTACTGCTCCGGAACACTTAGGTTGGCTAGCATGTGTCCTTCTTTGTTCCTGCGTCTGTCCCTTCGGGGAAATGTCACGTGGTGTCTACCGGAGTCCTGTTAGCCTGCTACGACCCAGATTCTCTGGAGTCCTGGTAGCCCAGTTGCTACAGCCCGGATTCACTCGCTGATGACCGACATGTTCGTTGCTGGGTCATGTATGCCTGTCCCTGTAAGTTAGTGCCACTTTGGGTTCACGACTAGCCATGTCAGCCCGGGCTCCTTGTCATATGGATGCTAGCGACACTATCATATACGTGTGCCAAAAGGCGCAAACAGTCCTGGGCCTGGTAAGGCGACACCCGTGGGAATACCGTGCGTGAGGCCGCAAAGTGATATGAGTGTTACATGCCAGATCGGTGTGCCATTGAGTCAGGGTCCTGACAGAGGGACCACCCTCGAGGTTCACACTTGAGGTGTTGAACGACAGAGTCGTATCGAGAATGGTGAAAGAGGAAATTAGCCTTGATGACCACGACCGAATAGCTACACTACAGAATTATCATCAGGAGTGCGTTATGAGGGATCACCCTCGGCACTCGATAGTAGCTCTGCAGAGTCGAGCAACAAAAGGGGCGTGATGTGATGTGAGGTGTCAGGCTCTGGTCGTCTATCACGTTGATCGAGTCGTCGATGATGAAGCCGGGGCAACAAGGACAAGGTGGGGGTCACTGATGGATCACTAACCAACCTATACTAAGCAGTTTAGAATAAGCAAGTAGGTAACAATAGCAGGTACAAAAGCAAGCTATGCATCAGAATAGGAGCAAAAAATAACATTAGCAAAATCTAATGCAAGCATGAGAGAATAGAATGGGCAATATTGGGATGATCAAAGGGGGGGCTTACCTGGTTGCTCAGGCGAGAAGGAGGGGTCGTCGTCGACGTAGTCGATCACAGCGACATCGGCAGCCGTCACGGGGTCTACCAAAGAGAAGAGGGGGGAGAAAACAGTAAATAAATAGCAAGCAAGAGCATAACAGGACAACAGGCAAAGCTAGACGTGTTCTAACGTAGTGCTAGGCGATACTGGTGAAGGGGGAAAACATCTTGGAAAGTTTTTCCGGTTCCGGACGTCTGTTAGACAGATGAACCAGAGGGGAAAAGTACAACGTTTGCTATGCTAGGAATGTGCGGCGGACTAACGGACCACGTATTCGGATTTGTCTCATCATTCTGAGCAACTTTCATGTAGAAAACATTTTCATCCGAGTTACGGATAATTTTATATGATTTTTCAAAGTTTTAATAATATTCTGCTATTTTTATTAATGCGAAAAATAAATAATAAATCGCTATGGGTACCCAGCTCTGCGTACACAGAAGTGTACCAGAGGATGACAGATTGGCCAGGGGGTCCTGGTTGATGTAACACCCCAGATTCGATGCGCTAGGTGTCTGCCAGTTATTCGCCGTCGTTGCCATGTCATTTGCTTGCGTGTTGCATTTTGCCATGTCATCATCTGCATTTCATCCGCAAAGTTTTCAAAACTTGCATCCGTTCGGGTTCTGCCGGTCCTCTCCGTTGTCCGTTCGAAGTCCAGACCACACTCGCACGCGCCCGCGGCACCTTCGAAATATTATTTTATAAGTGGCATAAAAATGTTCTCGGAATGGGTTGCAACTTGCCGTGCGGTCTTATTATAGTGTAGACAGAGCGCCTGCCAAGTTTCATCACATTCGGAGTTCGTTTGACTGCCCAACCGTTAAATAAATAACCGCGATATAGTCGGTATATTCGTCGGACGTTTCGGTCTCCGAAACTGCCGCCGGGCTGCATTTCTCCTCTCTCTCCTATCAGCCCAAGCCTCTCTCACACAGCCCACTAGCCCACCTATCTAACCCACTCCGCTCCGGACCGTTGGATCGAGATCCGATGTCCGAAAACGGAGCAGAAACCCCCCTAGACCAAACCCTAGCCAAAAACTGCTATAAATGGACGCCCTAGCCGTCCAGTTTTGGATACCCTAGCCGCTTCCCTCGTTTTCCATGCCCCTCCACAGTGCCGCCGCCACCTGTCGCCTCCTCCTCCACCGTCCCAGCCGCGCGGGCCCGCGAAGCCCATCGGCGGCCCGCCCGGGCCCGAGCTGACCGCCGCCGCCGCCCGAGCGACCGAGTGCCCCGCGTCCCCGCGCCTTCTCCCGCGCCGTAGCGCATCCCTGCCGGCCAGAGCTCGTCGGAACCCCGTCGGGCTTCGCCATCGCCGACCCCCCCAAGGCCAGGCCTCGCCGTCGCCTGGTCCCTTTTCTCTCCCTCTCGCTCCTCTCTCTCTCTCTCTCTCAGATCTCACATCTCTCTCCCTCTCTGCCATGGTTTGTCAGGAGCTCGTCGCCGCTCGCCGTAGGTGCTGCCGTGGCTGGATCCGGGGTCCCCATGCCCGGATCTGCCCGTTTCCGCCGGAACCGCCCCGCGTTGCCCCGTCCTTGCCTGCTCGCCGCCGGCGCCATCTGCCGCCGCCACCCTGCCTCATCCCTGCTCAGGAACGAGGAGCTCGACGCCTCGCCGGCTCGTGCACGCGCGTGCGCGTGGGCCTCCAGCCGGCCCAGCCCAGCTCTCTCCAGCGCGGCCTGCGTCCAGCCTCGCCTCGCCCAGGCGCAGCCCAGCCCAGTTCCTCTCCAGCCCGGCCTCCTCCAGCCTCTCCACCGACTGGGCCAGAGCCCATGGTGAGGAGCCCCCAGCGCCTCTCTGTTTTTTTTCACCGATCGGCCCAGCCAGTTTCGGCCCATGTCATATTTTTTCCCGTTCTGCGAATTTGTCTATTATCCAGAAAACTGCGTTTTTACAGATTGGACCCTAAACTTCATGCATATAATAACTCATCAACCGTGCATCATATCAAAATGTTTTATATATGTAACTTGCTTAAAATTTTGTGTAGATTAATAATATGTCACTTTCATCTATGTTAAAAATGTTTAAATTGCTGTTTGCATTAATTTGCATAAATGCCATGTTAAAATGATTTATTTCATAACTAAATCACCGTAGCTCGGTTTTAAATAAACTTTATATGTAATGGGGTGGAAAAATGCCTAGATTAACATGGTGCACTTTATGTTGCTGTTTAACAACAATAAAATTGTGTTTAGGGCAGAACAGTACCGAATCAAAATATGCATGTGAGGATTTTCCGGACTTGTTGTTTGTTGTTTCCGGCCTCATTTAAACTTGCCTAGATAGGTAGTTTTCATATGCTTCACCCCTTGCCATGTTTAATAACATTTAATATTGTTGGGAACAAAACCGAGAGAGAACTAAATAATTGATGTGGTGTTTTGTCAATATGCAACTCGTTGCATATTGAACTCCACTTAACTTGTAGTGTTGTTTGTGCATATTGCCATGCCATGCCTCATTAACCTGGACATGCATCATACTTGTTTGTGCATCATGCCATGTTTATGTGATGGTTATTTACCATGTTGTTTGCTTCTTTCTGGTTTGCTTCTCTCCTTAGCTTCGGTTTCGTTCCGGAGTTGTGAGGATCCGTTCGACTACTTCCGCTTGTCTTCTTCATGGACTCGTTCTTCTTCCTTGCGGGATTTCAGGCAAGATGACCACTACCCTGGATCTCACTACTATCATTGCTATGCTAGTTGCTTCATTCTATCGCTATGCTGCACTACCTATCACCTGTTTATTCAAGCCTTCCCGTATTGCCATGAACCTCTAACCTTTGACACCCTTCCTAGCAAACTGTTGCTTGGCTATGTTACCGCTTTGCTCAGCCCCTCTTATAGCGTTGTTAGTTGTAGGTGAAGTTGAAGATTGCTCCATGGTGGACAGGATTTTCGTTGGGATATCACAATATCTCTTATATTATTAATGCATCTATATATTTGGTAAAGGGTGGAAGGCTCGGCCTTATGCCTGGTGTTTTGTTCCACTCTTGCCGCCCTAGTTTCCGTCATACCGGTGTTATGTTCCCGGATTTTGCGTTCCTTACGCGGTCGGGTGATTTATGGGACCCCCTTGACATTTCGCTTTGAATAAAACTCCTCCAGCAAGGCCCAACCTTGGTTTTACCATTTGCCTCACCACCACTTATATTTTCCCTTGGGAGTAATTAACCCAAGGGTCATCTTTATTTTATCCCCCCCTGGGCCAGTGCTTGTCTAAGTGTTGGTCCGAACCGATCAGACTGCGGGGCCACCTCGGGGCAACTCGAGGGCTGGTTTTACTCGTAGGCTGACCTATCCGGTGTTGCCCTGAGAACGAGATATGTGCAGCTCCTATCGGGATTGTCGGCGCATCGGGCGGCTTTGCTGGTCTTGTTTTACCATTGTCGAAATGTCTTGTAAACCGAGATTCCAAGTCTGATCGGGTCTTCCTGAGAGAAGGTCTATTCCTTCGTTGATCGCGAGAGCTTGTCATGGGCTAAGTTGGGACACCCCTGTAGGGTATAAACTTTCGAAAGTCGTGCCTACAGTTATAGGCAGATGGGAATTTGTTAATGTCCGGTTGTAGATAACTTGAGACCAGATCCGAATTAAAACGCATCAACCGCGTGTGTAGCCGTGATGGTCTCTTCTCGGCGGAGTCCGGGAAGTGAACACGGTTTCTGGGTTATGTTTGACATAAGTAGGAGTTCAGGATCACTTCTTGATCATTACTAGTTGACGACCGTTCCGCTTGCTCTCTTCTCGCTCTTATTTGCGTATGTTAGCCACCATATATGCTTAGTCGCTGCTGCAACCTCACCACTTTACCCCTTCCTTTCCCTTTAAGCTTTGCTAGTCTTGATACCCATGGTAATGGGATTGCTGAGTCCTCGTGGCTCACAGATTACTACAACAACAGTTGCAGGTACAGGTTATGCGATGATCATGACGCGAGAGCGATGCTTGCTTGCGTTGAGTTCTTCTTCTGCTTCTTCGATCAGGGGATAGGTTCCAGGTCGGCAGCCTGGGCTAGCAGGGTGGATGTCATTTGAGTTTCTGTTTGTGTTTCATCCGTAGTCGGATGATGCTCTGATGTATTTTGATGTTGTATTCGTGTGCATTGTATGCCTTATGTATGTATCCCCATCTATTATGTAATGTCGATGTAATGATATCCACCCTGCAAAAACGTCTCAATATGCGGGTCTATCCTTGGTGGGACCTTCGAGTTCCTTTTGGATAGGGTCGCATATTGGGCGTGACAAGTTGGTATCAGAGCCTCGACCGACCATAGGAGCCCCCTTGATTGTTGGTCGTTGTTGAGTCTAGAAAGAAAACTATTTTGATTCTTAGGATTATATATATCGGAGAGTAGGATTCTTTTTACTCCTCAGCCCCCTTCGTCGCTCTGGTGAGGACTCTCGACGTAGATGTTTTGACTTTCCTCTCCTCAAATTTCACTAAAAGAAAATTTACGGTCACGCGGGTATCTTGGAATCGTTCCGATGGTTTTGTGACGAGAACATTGTTCTTGGTGCCTCCTGTCTATTATGTGGCTTTGACCCGGGGAGTTGAGCTCCGAGGTGTTGTCATCACAATTTTATCGTTGCAGTTCTGGAATACCTGAGTTTTGCCGACATCGAAAATCTCTTTTATGCAGTTTTTGGTGAGATAACCTCGACGTCACCCAGTACTGGGGAGTTCGAGAGTATTGCCATAACTCGTATAACGGATGCTTTTCGAAGGTAGAGGTACATGATTTCCGAAGGTTTCTTGGTTATGTGTTGACGGATGGATATAGCTTGGATGTAGGTATTGTTAGTTTGCGTGAGATATATTGCTTCCCCTGTATCCCCAACACCAGATTGCATAACCAGAAAGTTTCGGGAGTTTTATAGGTGGGAATTCAAGTAGCTCTTAGAATATCTTTCCGACAGATGCATGATATGGGATTGGGTAAATCTCTATCATATGTATTTGTTCCGGCTTATTCTGCAAGCCAATCCTTTGTTTTGTTTTATTTTTGGTATTCGAGTTGCTTCAAAGTCAAATGTTGAATCCATACCTTTCAAGCGGTGTTCTCATATTTCTATGGGAGTGCTAATCCTTTTGATCATCGAGATTTTCATGTCAATTCTTTCCAACTGGTGTGCTTCTTTTCAAGTGGATCCGATCATTTCAACATTCGCAAGATCATCTCTCAGTTTCCCAATGTTGTTCGTTTCATCCTTCCTCAAGTTGCCTTTCTTTTCCCGCCCTCCCCCCTTTTTCTTCAAGGACCCAGATTTCTTAATCAAGTATCCATTCATTCATGTGAAGTCTCTTCACTCTTCTCAATCAATGTTCTAATCCGGTGATCCCTCGTGAAGATGCTCACGAGCTTCAAGTTCATCATCCTTCGTTCTTTTCTTCTCCGGTGGATTTAATTCAAGCTTTCATTGTTCATCATATTCCTTTCCTCGTGTCAAATGCTTTCTCATGCCGGTGCACCTCTCAATCACTCACCTCTTGCTATTCATTTGTTCCAGAGTGTTGAAGATATCTCAGAAGACTTGTGTTTCCATTCTCAATCCATTCAAGATATTTCGAGGTTGTTATCTCATTCAAGTCATTTAATTCAACCGGTGCAATTTCCCTTTCAAGTAATTTTTCGAAGGTGTATCTTTTGAGTGGGCCCTAACCCACAGGTCTTTTCCCAGGATCTTACCTGACTCTTCTAATTTCCTGGAGCTATTCTCAAATCCTTTTCGAAGTTTGATGTAAGAATGAATTCTCATCAGTCATATTCCTTCTCCAAGATCGCTTTCAAATCATTTTCATTGTTGGCTCAACCTCATTGTTTTTCATCCTTCCGGAGTGTCTCAACAATTCATGGTGGTTCTCATCATCATTCTCAACATGTGAAGACCGAAGAAGAGTTTCTCTTAAATCTTGCTCCATTCTCCTCAAGATTCATGGTTCTAGCTTGATGCCATCCTCTCATAATTGTTTTTGATTGTGAGAATTCTTTTCACCCATCTGGAGCATTTCATGAGTTGTTTCCATTTCTTTCCTCTGAAGGCCATCATGTCATAATTCTTCATTCTCAGCGTGTAGCTATCATTCTCCAAATCTTACCGGTGCATCGCTCAAGTGGTCTCCAATCAGTTCATGATGTCTTCGTTCTCATGTATCTAAATCCCCTCAAGTATCTTCATTCGTTTTCCAATTCTTCCCGGTGAATTCTGCCTTTGCTATGTTCATTTTCAGTTCTTACGGTGGTTCGTTCCAGATTTCTCTTCCTTCGTCATCGTATCAATTCATATTAATTCATTCGTTGTTCCCAAATCCCACCGGTGGTTGTTGAAGCCTTCCTCAAGTTGGCACTATATCTCTCTTAATCCTTTCTACGAGAATAAGTAGTATGCCAAATCCATTGCTTGTCATCAATTTATTTTGATGAAGGATAAGCATACAATAAATCTTATTCTTATTTCCTCGAGGTGATTCATTTTTTTTTCTTCCGGAGATTGTTCATGATGAAGTAATTCTCGGTTCTAGTACTGATCTTTTCTTTTTGGAGTTCCAAGTTCTCTCGGTTATATCATCGCAAAGCTCCACCTAAATCATCGCAAGGCTTCACCTTGTGTTTTCAACTTCTCTTTCTTTCTATCATCCTTCCATTACCGGAGTTCTTCATGGAGGCTCTACATGGTGGTTCGTCAAGGATTCTATTCATTTTTCAATTGTTCTTCAAGATTTCTCTCGAAGTTATGATCCGCCAAGCTATGCTCTAAATTAAACATGGTGCTCAAAACATGTTTTGTTTTGAGGCGTTCAAGCATTCTTCATCTTGCATTCCGAAGTGCAATCCTTTCTACTTTATCTTTTGAGATGGTGTTATGTCACTCTTGACAATTTCCTTCATGTTTCATGATTCACAAGTTGTCAGGAATGAGTTAATTAAATCCATCATTTTCTCTTCGTTCAAGATATCTTTTCGACCAATCAATCTGTTTGTTGGAGTTATCTTGGGTTAGTTTTCACCTAAAGCCATCCCTAAGGAGTGTTGCTATTTGTGGTGCTTATCAATGATTCAAGTTTTCTCCTATCCTCTCGGCAAAAGCAGTTTTCATCTCTTCTTTGATCTCAAACAAGCAATTGTTTCCTTTAGTGGCCGGTTGTCACCTCATAATGTTGAGATGTTGCCATAAGCCCACTACAAGCTTATTTGTTTCGTTGTTGGTTTTCCAACAAGTCCGTTCAATTCTTCTTTGCAAGCATGCTTTCCAAGTTCATTTGTGGCAGAAGATGTCATTTTCTTATCCGTCCCTTTATCCCAACAATCTAACTTCTATTCTTTCGTTCCGGAGGCATTGTGATGTTGCTCTCTTCACTAATCATCACGTTTTGTCAAGATCATGTTCTTTTCGTGCTTATCCATTTAACCAGAGTGTTGTGTTCTCATTCAAGCTCTTTCATCTTATCAAGTTTTGCTTCTCTTTTAAACCGGAGTGCTGTCTGAAATCTTTCTTACCCCTTGTGCCATTTTTTTCAATAGTTCCGGTAGCAGTGTGTTGTTGATTTCATCAAGTATCCTCTCATCTTCTCAAGTTCATGTTCTTTTCCTTCCATGTTCAACCGGAGTGCTGCCCGAATTCTTCCTCTCTCATCTTGTTTTAACCGGAGTGGTTTCGAATTCTATATTGTCCATTAAACTCTTGATTCGTGTCTTTGCAACCGTCAAGTTCTCGTAATGTTCCTTGTTCCTCTTTTCTAACGGATTGTTTGCAATCTCGTTCATCTTCGTTGTTTTCTTTCTTTTATCTTGCTCAACCTCTCAAGGTTCGTGGTTTCACTCATTTGTCGAAGAAGCAACTTAGTTTTACCTCTTCTCTTCCCTTTCTGTTTTCCCTCCGGTGTCATCCTAGATCTCAGGACGAGATCCTCTCGTAGTGGTGGAGTGTTGTAACGCCCCGGATTCGATGCGCTAGGTGTTTGCCAGTTATTCGCCGTCGTTGCCATGTCATTTGCTAGCGTGTTGCATTTTGCCATGTCATCATCTGCATTTCATCCGCATGTTTTTCAAAACTTGCATCCGTTCGGGTTCCACCGGTTCTCTCCGTTGTCCGTTCGGAGTCCAGACCACACTCGCAGGCGCCCGCGGCACCTCCAAAATATTATTTTATAAGTGGCATAAAAATGTTCTCGGAATGGGTTGCAACTTGTCGTGCGGTCTTATTATAGTGTAGATAGAGCGTCTGCCAAGTTTCATCGCATTCGGAGTTCGTTTGACTGCCCAACCGTTAAATAAATAACCGCGATATAGTCGGTATATTCGTCGGACGTTTCGGTCTCCGAAACTGCCGCCGGGCTGCATTTCTCCTCTCTCTCCTATCAGCCCAAGCCTCTCTCACACAGCCCACTAGCCCACCTATCTAACCCCCTCCGCTCCGGACCGTTGGATCGAGATCCGATGTCCGAAAACGGAGCAGAAACCCCCCCTAGACCAAACCCTAGCCAAAAACTGCTATAAATGGACGCCCTAGTCGTCCAGTTTTGTATACCCTAGCTGCTTCCCTCGTTTTCCGTGCCCCTCCACAGTGCCGCCGCCACCTGTCGCCTCCTCCTCCATCGTCCCAGCCGCGCGGGCCCGCGAAGCCCATCGGCGGCCCGCCCGGGCCCGAGCCGACCGCCGGCGCCGCCCGAGCGCGCGAGTGCCCCTCGTCCCCGCGCCTTCTCCCGCGCCGTAGCACATCCCCGCCGCCCGCTCGCCTGGCGTCTCCCTGCCGGCCAGAGCTCGCCGGAACCCCGTCGGGCTTCGCCATCGCCGACCCCCCCAAGGCCAGGCCTCGCCGTCCCCTGGTCCCTTTTCTCTTCCTCTCGCTCCTTTCTCTCTCAGATCTCACATCTCTCTCCCTCTCTGCCATGGTTTGTCAGGAGCTCGTCGCTGCTCGCCATAGGTGTTGCCGTGGCTGGATCCGGGGTCCCCATGCCCGGATCTGCCCGTTTCCGCCGGAACCGCCCCGCGCCGCCCCGTCCTTGCCTGCTCGCCGCCGGCGCCATCTGCTGCCGCCACCCTACCTCGTCCCTGCTCAGGAACGAGGAGCTCGACGCCTCGCCCGCTCGTGCACACGCGTGCGCATGGGCCTCCAGCCGGCCCAGCCCAGCTCTCTCCAGCGCGGCCTGCGTCCAGCCTCGCCTCGCCCAGGCGCAGCCCAGCCCAGTTCCTCTCCAGCCCGGCCTCCTCCAGCCTCTCCACCGACTGGGCCACAACCCATGGTGAGCAGCCCCCAGCGCCTCTCTGTTTTTTTCACCGATTGGCCCAGCCAGTTTCGGCCCATGTCATATTTTTTCCCATTCTGCGAATTTGTCTATTATCCAGAAAACTGCGTTTTTATAGATTGGACCCTAAACTTCAAGCATATAATAACTCATCAACCGTGCATCATATCAAAATGTTTTATATATGTAACTTGCTTAAAATTTTGTGTAGATTAATAATATGTCACTTTCATCTATGTTAAAAATGTTTAAATTGCTGTTTGCATTAATTTGCATAAATGCCATGTTAAAATGATTTATTTCATACCTAAATAACCGTAGCTCGGTTTTAAATAAACTTTATATGTAATGGGGTGGAAAAATGCCTAGATTAACATGGTGCGCTTTATGTTGCTGTTTAACAACAATAAAATTGTGTTTAGGGCAGAACAGTACCGAATCAAAATATGCATGTGAGGATTTTCCGGACTTGTTGTTTGTTGTTTCCGGCCTCATTTAAACTTGCCTAGATAGGTAGTTTTCATATGCTTCACCCCTTGCCATGTTTAATAACATTTAATATTGTTGGGTACAAAACCGAGAGAGAACTAAATAATTGATGTGGTGTTTTGTCAATATGCAACTCGTTGCATATTGAACTCCACTTAACTTGTAGTGTTGTTTGTGCATATTGCCATGCCATGCCTCATTAACCTGGACATGCATCATACTTGTTTGTGCATCATGCCATGTTTATGTGATGGTTATTTACCATGTTGTTTGCTTCTTTCCGGTTTGCTTCTCTCGTTAGCTTCGGTTTCGTTCCGGAGTTGTGAGGATCCGTTCGACTACTTCCGCTTGTCTTCTTCATGGACTCGTTCTTCTTCCTTGCGGGATTTCAGGCAAGATGACCGCTACCCTGGATCTCACTACTATCATTGCTATGCTAGTTGCTTCGTTCTATCGCTATGCTGCGCTACCTATCACCTCTTTATTCAAGCCTTCCCATATTGCCATGAACCTCTAACCTTTGACACCCTTCCTAGCAAACCGTTGCTTGGCTATGTTACCACTTTGCTCAGCCCCTCTTATAGTGTTGTTAGTTGTAGGTGAAGTTGAAGATTGCTGCATGGTGGATAGGATTTTGGTTGGGATATCACAATATCTCTTATATTATTAATGCATCTATATATTTGGTAAAGGGTGGAAGGCCCGGCCTTATGCCTGGTGTTTTGTTCCACTCTTGCCGCCCTAGTTTCCATCATACCGGTGTTATGTTCCCGGATTTTGCGTTCCTTACGCGGTCGGGTGATTTATGGGACCCCCTTGACAGTTCGCTTCGAATAAAACTCCTCAAGCAAGGCCCAACCTTGGTTTTACCATTTGCCTCACCACCACCTATATTTTCCCTTGGGAGTAATTAACCCAAGGGTCATCTTTATTTTAGCCCCCCCCCCCGGGCCATTGCTTGTCTAAGTGTTGGTCCGAACCGGGCAGACTGCAGGGCCACCTCGGGGCAACTCGAGGGCTGGTTTTACTCGTAGGCTGACCTATTCGCTATTGCCCTGAGAACGAGATATGTGCAGTTCCTATCGGGATTGTTGGCGCATCGGGCGGCTTTGCTGGTCTTGTTTTACCATTATCGAAATGTCTTGTAAACCGGGATTCCGGTCTGATCGGGTCTTCCTGGGAGAAGGTCTATTCCTTCGTTGATCGCGAGAGCTTGTCATGGGCTAAGTTGGGACACCCCTGCAGGGTATAAACTTTCGAAAGCCGTGCATGCGGTTATAGGCAGATGGGAATTTGTTAATGTCCGGTTGTAGATAACTTGACACCAGATCCGAATTAAAACACATCAACCGCGTGTGTAGCCGTGATGGTCTCTTCTCGGCGGAGTCCGGGAAGTGAACACGGTTTCTGGGTTATGTTTGACGTAAGTAGGAGTTCAGGATCACTTCTTGATCATTACTAGTTGACGACCGTTCCACTTGCTCTCTTCTCGCTCTTATTTGCGTATGTTAGCCACCATATATGCTTAATCGCTGTTGCAGCCTCACCACTTTACCCCTTCCTTTCCCTTTAAGCTTTGCTAGTCTTGATACCCATGGTAATGGGATTGCTGAGTCCTCGTGGCTCACAGATTACTGCAACAACAGTTGCAGGTACAGGTTATGTGATGATCATGACACGAGAGCGATGCTTGCTTGCGTTGAGTTCTTCTTCTGCTTCTTTGATCAGGGGATAGGTTCCAGGTCAGCAGCCTGGGCTAGCAGGGTGGATGTCGTTTGAGTTTCTGTTTGTGTTTCATCCGTAGTCGGATGATGCTCTGATGTATTGTGATGTTGTATTCGTGTGGCATTGTATGCCTTATGTATGTATCCCCATCTATTATGTAATGTTGATGTAATGATATCCACCTTGCAAAAGCGTCTCAATATGCGGATCTATCCTTGGTGGGACCTTCGAGTTCCTTTTGGATAGGGTCGCATATTGGGCGTGACAGTTGACCAGTCAACGTTTCACTCGTAAACAGGGGGTGGGGTCCCCCTGTCATAGACTCATTTATCTAACTACATATTAGAATTGACTAATCTAGTTTATTAGCTTAGTTAAACCTAATTAATTAAGTTAAGTAAACAATTAATTATTATTATTATTGTTATTATTATTATTATTTTTAAACCCCTTCTTTACAGGAGGCTGGGCGCTAGGGGCCCATAGGCCAGTGGCACAAGGCCAGCGGGCCGGTGACGGTTAACGGGCGGGCGCCCGTGCCCGAGGGGCGCTACGCCCGGGTGAGGCCCTGGTGCTCCGGCGGGGCTGGCGAGCGGGCAACATGGTCGCGGTGAGCGGGGTGAGTGGGAGGGTGTCAGTCGAGTGCGGGGACGACAACAGAGGCGGCCGCAGCAGTGTGCGTGCGGGCGGCAGCGTATGAGGCTAGAGCGGGGACGTGTGCTCGCGGGCGGTGGTCGAGGGCGCGACGGCGGCAGCGGCGGCCGGTGAAAGCGGGTGTGGCGGGCGCGGTGAGCAGAGCTCTCTGACACGGCAGTGGCGCGGTAACGGAATGCCGAGGCGTGATCGACACGTGCAGCTGGCGCACAGGCGTGGCCAGGCGACGAGGTGAGGTGAGGCACGGGCGGGACGGGCGCCGGGTGCGGCGAGCAGGAGGCGCGGGCGAAGACTACGATGGTGATGGCCACGATGGCTACAGGCGACCAAACAAAGCGCTGGGAGAGGGGTTCCGTACGGGGGCTCACCGTGAAGGCACAAGGAGGCCCGTCGAGAGGTTAGGAGCTGCAATGGCGGCCGGAGTTGGCGATGGCGGTGGTGACCGAGACGGGCGGAGGTTGAGGACGGGGAAGCAACAGGCGTCCCGGTGGCTGATACGTCTCCAATGTATCTATAATTTATGAAGTATTCATGCTATTATATTATCCATCTGTGATGTTTTATATGCATTTATATGCCATTTTATATGATTTTTGGGACTAACCTATTAACCTAGAGCCCAGTGCCAGTTTCTGTTTTCTCCTTGTTTTTGAATTTTACAGAAAAGGAATACCAAACGGAGTCCAATTGACGTGCCAATTTTTGATGATTTTTTATGGACCAAAAGAAGACCACGGAGCATCGGAGTTGGGCCAGAAGAGTCTCGGGCTTCCCACGAGAGTGGGGGGCGTGCCCACCCCCCTAGGGCGTGCCCCCCTATCTCGTGGACAGCCCGGAGACCCCCGTGATGTGAAACCGACGCCAAAAATTCCTATAAATACAGAAACTTCGGAAAATAACCTAGATCGGAAGTTCTGCCGCCACAAGCCTCTGTAGCCACGAGAAATCAATCTGGTGCCGGAGGGGGCCATCATCACCGGAGGCCATGGAGGAGGATCTCGGAGGGGCCATCATCGCCATGAAGGCCAAGGACCAGAGGGGGAAAGCCATGGAGGAGGAAGCACAAGGGGGAGAATCTCTCCTCCTCTCTCTTGGTGGCACCGGAGTGCCATCGGGAGGGGAATCATCGTCGCGGTGATCATCTTCATCAACATCACCATCCTCATCTCTTTTACGTGGTCCACTCTCCCGCACCCTGCCGTAATCCCTACTTGAACATGGTGCTTTATGCCGCATATTATGATTCAATGATATGTTGCCATCCTATGATGTTTTGAGTAGATATCTTTTGTCCTTGGGTTGATTGATGGTCTAGATTGGTACGAGTTGTATGTTTTATTTTGGTGTTGTCCTATGGTGCCCTCCGTGTCGCGCAAGCGTGAGGGATTCCCTCTGTAGGGTGTTGCAATACGTTCATGATTCGCTTATAGTGGGTTGGTGAGTGACTGAAACACAAACCCGAGTAAGAGGGTTGTTGCGTGTGGGAATAAAGAGGACTTGATGCTTTAATGCTATGGTTGGGTTTTACCTTAATGATCTTTAGTAGTTGTGGATTCTTGCTAAAGTTCCAATCATAAGTGCATATGATCCAAGTAGAGAAAGTATGTTAGCTTATGCCTCTCCCTCATATGAAATTGCAATGACGACTATCGGTCTTATTAACAATTGCCTAGGACAATTCCGCACACTAATCCATCATTATTCCACACTCGCTATTTATATTATTTAGTAATATATTCGAACTTTATGATAACAGCACCTACTTTTACATTTTAGCTCTCCGATATCATACAAAGTTATCCTCTTTATACCCACAACACAGTTTTATTTCTTGTTTCTAGTTGGAAGCGAACGTTGGTGCACGTAGAGTCGTATCAGTGGCAGATAGGGCTTGAGAGAATATTGATCTTACCTTTGGCTCCTTGTGGTTTCGACACTCCATACTTATCACTTCCACCTTTGGGAATTTCTACGATGATTCCCTGCACTTGGGGATTATCAAGCTCTTTTCTAGCGCCGTTGCCGGGGAGCAATAGCGTGGGTTGATATTCTCGTGTGTGCTTGTTTGCTTTCTTCACTAAGTAGATTTTATTTTTCCTTTTTGTTTCTGTTTAGTTGTGGGTGAAACATACAAAAAAATTAAATAATGAAAATACCAAAAAAAATACTTGCCTCTCATGCCTAAAAAGTTTTTCAAAAAGAGAAGTGATTGGAAAGTTATGCATTGAAGAAGTGAGGGTCGACCTTGAGCACTTGTGTTCATGCTCACGGAAACAATGTAGAATTTTTAATGGAAGTTTCTCTGTAACTAATTATACCCTTGTATATATCCATTGTATTAATAAAAATAATGTGCCAAGCTTTGGCTTTAGCATGATAAGATTGTTTGCTTACTATGTGCAGAACAAAAACAGAAACTTTGTCTGTAGTGCATGAATTTACATTTTTTACTGGAAAGTCAAATGTGTCTGAAACTTTTTGCTCATTACTTCTGTACAAATTATTCAAATTTTAAAATTTATTTCATAATTATTGGAGTTACAGAAGTTTACTAAACTTCCAGATTACTACAGACTGTCCTGTTCTTGACAGATTCTGTTTTTCGTGTGTTGTTTGCTTATTTTGATGCATCTATGGCTAGTATGTAAGGGTATGAACCATAGAGAAGTTGGAATACAGTAGGTTTAACACCAATACAAATAAATAATGACTTAATTACAGTACCTCAAAGTGGTAGTTTGCTTTATTACACTAACGGATCTCACAAAGTTTTTGTTTAAGTTTTTGTGAATGAAGTGTTTGAAGAACGAGCAGTTACCGATGTGAGAAGAATAAAGAGAGACAAGAGTTCAAGCTTGGGGATGCCCAAGGCACCCCAGGGAAATATTTTAGAGGATACTCAAGCATCTAAGCTTGGGGATGCCCCGGTTGGCATCCCATCTTTCTTCTTCAACAAATATCGGTATACCTCGGTTTTTGTTTTGTTCACATGATTTGTGTCCTTTGTGTTTTTATTTTTCTTTAAGAATCATGATATTATGAGATAGCCCTTCATTGATTTATACTTCATGTGCTTCACTTATATCTTTTAAGTATGATCTAATAGAATTGCTCTTTGTGCTTCACTTAAATCGTTTGAGTATGGTTTTATAGAATGCTTCGTGCGCTTCACTTATATATTTTGAGCTTGGATATTGGCTAGTCTATATTAATTGTAGAATGCTCCAGGAACTTCACTTATATATTTTGGAGTATGAATAATACTATAATTTAAAGTGGGTTTGGAAGAGTGTCAACTTTAGGAATTAGTGATCCCACTATCTTGGAGGGTGTTGAATCTTAGTGTGATATTTATGAAAGTGGATTTGGAAGAGTGTCAACTTTAGTTAGTATTCCACTATTTCGGAAGAGGTCCCAATTGAGTATGAGAACAAAGTTGTTATCCATGATGCTACTGAAAACTATTATGAGGGAGGAATATATGCTTGTAGGAGTTTCCATAATATTAGGTTTCCTCTTTATGTGCTCAAAGTTTTGAAGTTAAACTTGTTTTGCCTTCCTATGCTAGTTGATTCTTGTTCCTATAAATTGTGTGTTGTAACACCCCAAAAATTTAACCATGTTTTGTTTATTAAAAATTTTGCCAGGAACTTAAATTTTCATTTTTCTGGATTTATTTTTGATCTCAGAACCTCTCTTTTCTTCTATTGTGGAGTTTTCACCCCAAGTGAAAACTTTCCAATTATCATTGGACTTGTTTACCCTCTCAAATAAAATAATTCTTTTATCAGTGAGATTATTTATATAATTATTTTTTCCCTGAGTTTTATTTCTCTAAAATGCTTTTTCATAATTTTTAGGGTCCCATTTGAACTGCAACCCTTTGATAAATTTATTTAAAAATCCCACCAAAATTTGGGGATGACATGTGATGTCCCTAAATCACTTTTGTTCAAAAATATTCCTTAGTCATTTGGAGATTTTGAGTTTTACCACAAGTTTTTAAATCTGGTCCAGTTGCACTTTTGCACTACAACCTATTTAAATATTTCTTTAAAACTTCCACCAAAATTATGGGATGTTATTAGTAGTATATTATTCAACCTTATGCAAAAACCCAGTGATGTTCTTTGAAAATTTTGAGCAAATCATCCTCTTTTGCTCTCTGGTCCAGTTTGGCATTTTCTACTACAACCATATTTTTGCTTGCTCTTTTCCCCTTGATTCTTTCTCCTGCTTGTAAACCACCCTACAAAACCCTTAAATCCAGGAGAGTGGACCCATTTGAGGATTTTTAGTACAAGCAATGATGCCATTTACCTCCTGTCCAGAATTAGTTTTCTCAAAAACTTGCACTAGAAAAGTTTCTAGCTTTGGCCAACTAAACTTGCCACCATCACCTACATCTAAAGAGACCCCAATCTGGAGATTTTGGCCACCCCAAGAGTTGCCTAGATGCCCTTGGCATTCTGTCAAACACCTTGGGTGCATGGTCAGTTTTGGCATGATTTTGAGTTTGCATTATAAGCTTGATCCACTGACCCAGCAACCTTGTCCACTAAACTTCTAGATGCCTCTAACCTAGACCTGCTGATTGCCAGCCCCACCCAAGATCTCTAACACATGCTGCATTTTACCGAGCGCCTGGCGTGCATGCTCTGGGCGAGGCCAGAGCGCGCGTTTTGCGCATGCGTGCGTTCGAGCCGCCGCGTCCCACTGCCGCCTCCCCGCGCCTGTTCTGGTCCCCTCCCGCTTCTAGCCGACGCACCCGACCCCTCCCTCACTGCAGAGCCGCCCCTGGCGTCCTACAGCGCCGCCGTCAGGTCTGCCACGGCGGCTAGCGGCCGGCCATAGTGGGCTCCTGCCCCGGACGGCACCGCCCGAGCCACCCCAGCGCGTCAGCTGCCCCTGGAACAGTGTGATCCCATCCACAAGCCCATCCGCTAGCTCGCGTCGTCGACACGTCGCCCTGCAGCTACAGAACGACGGTTCGCCATCATTATTATCTCCGGCCGCCTCGGGACCGACCTAACCACGCTCTAAAAGGAACCCCCGAGCACATTCGAACCTCAAGCAACCTCCTATCACCCCACTAGTGCACCCCACGGCTAGCAAGCAATGGCGGGAAGCCGTCTTCCCAATCTCCGACCAGTACAGCCGCTGCCGCCCTCCGGTCCATTCAGTCATAACCCAAGCCCCTCCCGTCCATCTAGCACCACCATCCTCCTCCCCTCGACCATGCGGAGCCGCCCGAACCCTCAACTGCATCGAGGAACCACCGTAGCCCAAAGCCCCAAACCTCCCGAAGCCACCGGCCGCCGCGAAGCTCACCGCCGGCAACTCCCTTCGCCCCCACCACCCTAGCGACCACCGGGACGACCGCCCTGGACTGGCGGATCCATCCCTGCCCTCGGGAGCCCGCGAGGAGCCGTCAATCGCCGGCGACGATCGCCGGAGCCCAGCCTCCATGCGGCCAGAGGAGGAAGGAGGCGGGGGATGACTGGTCAAACCTGGCCAGTGGGCCCGTGGACCCACTGTCAGTGACCCACGCCGGTCCACATGGTTTATGTGGAGGCGTAAACTCAAAGTACGTCTTCGACGTGTACCTATTCGAAACGTTTTTTTTTCTTTTTTCTGTTTTATTTAAAATTAGAGTTTGACTGAAACTTTGACTGGCTCTAACTTTTTAAATATAACTGCAAATGAGTTGATTCTTTTTCCTACCTCTCTCAAATATTGTCTAGTTTATTGTCAGATTTATTTGAAAAAAATTCAGACAACTTTTTTGCACTGTTTTGAAACTATGGATTAATTTGAATATTTTCAAAAATAGGATTTTGAAGAAGAAGGCAACTTTCAAAAATGCACCCCCACTTGCATACTCTTGAAGGCAAGCATTCTGAACCCTGGCATAATATTTTTGTGTGTTGGTTGACATGATTATAACACCATCTTAATACGGAGAACTCGTTATTTTATGTGGTGATACGATCATTTGCATGAATGCATATTGGAGATTTCCTTGCTGTTGGAAATGGATATACTTGTGATGGTAATCGTCCTCGTATGCCTTGCATGCATGCCGAAAAGAAATCCGAGAAAGCCTCTGCCTTATGTAGGCGTGAGCTTGTCTCCGGTCTTCGTCGGGACGGTTATGTCCGGTATGGCATAGTAAGGTATAATGAGTGGTGATTTTGTTGTTCGAAATATATTAGTTATACATATCATGCAGGGAATTTATAAACCTCCTGAGTCGACCGTAGATCGAGTCTTGTTCCAGTAACCCTCATACTTGTTTCGTACTACCACTTGTCCCTGCCGCAGGTAGGGTACGGTTCAGTAAGTTGTCAACCCCTTTCTTGGCACACACCATACAGAGAGGCCATGGTGGAAGATACCGGCTGCATCCGGTAGGCAGGCCACCTAGTCCGGGGGCATGGTGTTTCCGGTTGGGACCGAGAGGGGGGCACCCCTTAGAGCGCGTGATATAAATTTGATCCCATGCTATTCGAGGTTGTAGCCTCCCCACTTAGAGTTTTGCTTGACAGGTGTCATGGGTGATTCCAGACACCGATAAGTTAAGCTGGTGTGTGCAGGTCAGGTGTGTTTTTCAAATAAAAGACCATAGACGAAATTAGTCCCGATGGACTAAAGGAATCCGTTACTCGTGGTTAAAGAGTACACCCTCTGCAGAGATGATATCTATTCGAATAGCCGTGTCCATGGTCAAGGACTACAGTCTGGCATGGGTCAAGTGTCGGTCTTAGTGTCGGTCTTCGGAGGAGAAACTACTAAACCAGAACATGGATCATGAGTTGAGACTTATGATGATTGTGATTGTTATTATTATGGACTAACCCATTATATTGCTTGAATTATTGAGTATCCTTGGGACGGTTCTACCTCCGGGATATTCACTGTGACTATTTACTTTATAAGCCCTTTATGTGGTGTCGCCCAAACGCCCGACTGTGGCATGCTTGTCATTTATTTACTTTATAAGCCCTTTATGTGGTGTCACTCAGACGCCCGACTGTGGCATGCTTGTTATTTATTTACTTTGTAAGCCCTTTATGTGGTGTCGCACAGACGCCCGACTGTGGCATGTTTGTTACTTATTTCACTTATAAGCCCTTTATGTGGTGTTGCTCAGACGCCCGACTGAGGCATGCTTTATATTATTGTCCTTTCGAGGTGTCGCTTCAGACACCCGATCAATGCATTCTATTTTTATTCTCTGATTGCATACTCCTGTTTTAGATGAACAACCTGCCTACGTGCATCACAGATTTTATTTTATGACTGACGTTGTGATCATAGAATATTTCAGTGCATGATTATCATTTATGTTATACCCGTGTTCATAATTTTTGCGAGTACATTCAAAAGTACTCACTAGCTTGTCCCTGGCTATTGTCTTGGCCAGATTTCTTGCATGGAAAGGAGCGTTGTGATGACAGCCCCGGAACCTAAGCAACGGTGATAGCAGCCTCACGAAGATAGAAGTTATCCAAGTCAGCTGTTCCCGTGGGAAATGGAGTCCCATAGACGCTGATGATCCACAAACCGCTTCCTCCATCAACCACTAGAAACCATTTGTTGTACTCATAGGCCAGAATGGTCTTGTACTACATATGATGTACTTCGCTTGGAATTTCTGTAACAAGTTGGTGCCTCATCAGCTAACAGTAATCCTGGGGCTGGTGAGCACAAGGGCCATTTTTCTGGGAAATTAATATCCCGAAAAACCGGTCCTGACAAACTTGGTATCAGAGCTAGGCTGACCATTGGCTAATCCTATCTTAACCAGGTCGATAAACCTAGGTTAAACAACCCACCAGACCTTAACCTAACACCAGCCAAACTTCTCGTGCAAGATAGCCACACAGTGACCCTGACACCTTTGGCAGTCGGTGCCCAACCTATCAACCTAGCCTGTCGATCACGCGCCAGTGACCGACATCTAAATTGTCTCATTCGCAAGCATGCAGAGGAAGACTCCGTCCCCTTCTTTCTATAAAAAGGGCACGCTAGCCTCAACACAGCACACCACAAACTCTTTCCCAAACCAAGCCATAATGCCTGGCCCCGTAGTGCACAATGAGACCACAGCAACCAACCTTGGAGGTTTTGTGACCGTGCTAGCAAACCTCACCCGCCGTGCCTTTGCATTAGAAGAACCCCCAGAATATGTTGTGTACCAAGGACCCATGAGCGGTGAGAGCTGTCAATTCTGGGCCACCGTGCACATCTATGGTAGGGGTCTATCTCCAGAACGCCCCTACAGATTCACCGGAAGGACAACTTCCTTTGAGCCACAAGCCATCCAACTAGCTGCTCGAGAGGCTGTAGTTCAACTCCGGCACTTGTCGCCCAGAGTTAACTATCGCTCGTTCTACTACTACCCCAGCCGTGACGGGTATGGCAGGCCTGTTGGAAATATGCCCTAGAGGCAATGATAAATTGGTTATTATTATTATATTTCCTTGTTCATGATAATCGTTTATTATCCATGCTATAATTGTATTGATAGGAAACTCCGATACATGTGTGGGTACATAGACAACACCATGTCCCTAGTAAGCCTCTAGTTGACTAGCTCGTTGATCAACAGATGGTTATGGTTTCCTGACCATGGACATTGGATGTCATTGATAACGGGATCACATCATTAGGAGAATGATGTGATGGACAAGACCCAATCCTAAGCCTAGCACAAAGATTGTGTAGTTCGTATGCTAAAGCTTTTCTAATGTCAAGTATCATTTCCTTAGACCATGAGATTGTGCAACTCCCAGATACTGAAGGAATGCTTTGGGTGTACCAAACGTCACAACATAACTGGGTGGCTATAAAGGTGCACTACAGGTATCTCCGAAAGTGTCTGTTGGGTTGGCACGAATCGAGACTGGGATTTGTCACTCCGTGTAACGGAGAGGTATCTCTGGGCCCACTCGGTAGGACATCATCATAATGTGCACAATGTGACCAAGGGGTTGATCACGGGATGATGTGTTACGGAACGAGTAAAGAGACTTGCCGGTAACGAGATTGAACAAGGTATCGACATACCGACGATCGAATCTCGGGCAAGTACAATACCGCTAGACAAAGGGAATTGTATACGGGATCGATTGAGTCCTTGACATCGTGGTTCATCCGATGAGATCATCGTGGAACATGTGGGAGCCAACGTGGGTATCCAGATCCCGCTGTTGGTTATTGACCGAAGAACGTCTCGGTCATGTCTGCATGGTTCCCGAACCCATAGGGTCTACACACTTAAGGTTCGATGACGCTAGGGTTATAAAGGAAGTTTGTATGTGGTTACCGAATGTTGTTCAGAGTCCCGGATGAGATCCCGGACGTCACGAGGAGTTCCAGAATGGTCCGAAGGTAAAGATCTATATATGGGAAGTCTTGTTTTGGTCGCCGGAAAAGTTTGGCGCATTATCGGTATTGTACCGGGAGTGCCGAAAGGGGTCCGGGGGTCCACCAGGGGTCCACCGACACCAGGGGGCTGCATGGGCCAAGTGTGGGAGGGGACCAGCCCCAGGTGGGCTGGTGTGCCCCCCCACCAAGGCCCAAGGTGCCTAGGGCTTGGGGAAACCCGAAAAGGGGGCGCCCCCTTGCCTTGGGGGGCAAGGCAACCCCCCTGGCCGCCGCCCCCTCCTCAGATTGGATCTGAGGGGGCCGGCCCCCCTCTCCCGTGCCCCTATATATATGTGGGGGGTGGGAGGGCAGCCGCACCCCAAGTTCTGGCGCAGCCCTCCCCCTCTCCCAAGTACTCCTCCTCTCCCGCGGTGCTTGGCGAAGCCCTACAGGATTGCCACGCTCCTCCACCACCACCACGCCGTTGTGCTGCTGCTAGATGGAGTCTTCCTCAACCTCTCCCTCTCTCCTTGCTGGATCAAGGCATGGGAGACATCACCGGGCTGCATGTGTGTTGAACGCGGAGGTGCCGTCCGTTCGGCACTAGGATCTCCGGTGATTTGGATCACGACGAGTACGACTCCTTCAACCCCGTTCTCTTGAACGCTTTCGCTTAGCGATCTACAAGGGTACGTAGATGCACTCTCCTTCCCCTCGTTGCTGGTTTCTCCATAGATAGATCTTGGTGACATGTAGGAAAATTTTGAATTTCTGCTACGTTCCCCAACAGTGGCATCATGAGCTAGGTCTATTGCGTAGATTCTATGCACGAGTAGAACACAAAGTAGTTGTGGGCGTTGATTTTGTTCAATATGCTTACCGTTACTAGTCCAATCTTGTTTCGACGTTATTGTGGGATGAAGCGGCCCGGACCGACCTTACACGTACTCTTACGTGAGACAGGTTCCACCGATTGACATGCACTAGTTGCATAAGGTGGCTAGCGGGTGCCGGTCTCTCCCACTTTAGTCGGATCGGATTCGATGAAAATGGTACTTATGAAGGGTAAATATCAATTGACATATCACGTTGTGCTTTTTGCGTAGGTAAGAAACGTTCTTGCTAGAAACCCATAGCAGCCACGTAAAACATGCAAACAACAATTAGAGGACGTCTAACTTGTTTTTGCAGGGTATGCTATGTGATGTGATATGGCCAAGAAGAATGTGATGAATGATATGTGATGTATGAGATTGATCATGTTCTTGTAATAGGAATCACGACTTGCATGTCGATGAGTATGACAACCGGCAGGAGCCATAGGAGTTGTCTTAATTTATTGTATGACCTGCGTGTCATTGAACAACGCCATGTAATTACTTTACTTTATTGCTAACCGGTAGCCATAGTAGTAGAAGTAATAGTTGGCGAGACAACTTCATGAATACACGATGATGGAGATCATGATGATGGAGATCATGGTGTCATGCCGGTGACGATGATGATCATGGAGCCCCGAAGATGGAGATCAAAAGGAGCAAAATGATATTGGCCATATCATGTCACTATTTGATTGCACGTGATGTTTATCATGTTTATAGATCTTATTTGCTTAGAACGACGGTAGTAAATAAGATGATCCCTCATTAAAATTTCAAGAAAGTGTTCCCCCTAACTGTGCACCGTTGCGAAAGTTCGTCGTTTCGAAGCACCACGTGATGATCGGGTGTGATAGATTCTTATGTTCACATACAATGGGTGTAAGCCAGATTTACACACGCGAAACACTTAGGTTAACTTGACGAGCCTAGCATGTACAGACATGGCCTCGGAACACAAGAGACCGAAAGGTCGAGCATGAGTCATATAGTAGATACGATCAACATGAAGATGTTCACCGATGATGACTAGTCCGTCTCACGTGATGATCGGACACGGCCTAGTTGACTCGGATCATGTAATCACTTAGATGACTAGAGGGATGTCTATCTGAGTGGGAGTTCATTAGATGAACTTAATTATCCTGAACATAGTCAAAAGCCCTTTGCAAATTATGTCATAGCTCGCGCGTTAGTTCTACTGTTTTAGATATGTTCCTAGAGAAAATATAGTTGAAAGTTGACAATAGCGATTATGCGATCAGTAGAAAGCTTATGTCCTTAATGCACCGCTCAGTGTGCAGAACCCCAAAACGACGTCTGTGGATGTTGCAAACATAGGACATACACGTTTGGATAACTACGTGATAGTTTAGTTAAACGGTTTAGAGTTGAGGCACCAAAGACGTTTTCAAAACGTCACGGAACATATGAGATGTTTTGAGGGCTTAAATTGGGATTTCAGGCTCGTGCCCACGTCAAGAGGTATAAGACCTCCGACGATTTTCTTAGCCTACAAACTAAGGGACAAAAGCTCAATCGTTGAGCTTGTGCTTAGATTGTCTGAGTGCAACAATCACTTGAATCGAGTGGGAGTTGGTCTTCCAGATGAGATAGTGATGTTTCTCCAAAGTCATTGTCACCAAGCTGCTAGAGGTTCGTGATGAACTATAACAAATCAGGGATGGATATGATGATCCTTGAGATATTCACGATGTTTGATACCGTGAAAGTAGAAATCAAGAAGGAGCATCAATTGTTGATGGTTAGTGAAACCACTAGTTTCAAGAAGGGCAAGGGCAAGAAGAGGGCACTTCATGAAATGGCAAATCAGTTGCTGCTCCAGTGAAGAAACCCAAGGTTGAACCCAAACCCGAGACTAAGTGCTTCTGTAATAAGGGGAACAGCCACTGGAGCAGAATTACCCTAGATACTTGGTAGATAAGAAGGCTGGAAAGGTCAATAGAAGTATATTGGATATACATTACGTTAATGTGTACTTTTCTAGTACTCCTAGTAGCACCAGGGTATTAGATACCGGTTCGGTTGCTAAGTGTTGGTAACTCGAAATAAAAGCTATGGAATAAACGGAGACTAGCTAAAGGTGAGCTGACGATATGTGTTGGAAGTGTTTCCAAGGTTGATGTGATCAAGCATCGCACGCTCCCTCTACCATCAAGATTTGGTGTTTGCGTTGAGCGTAGACATGATTGGATTATGTCTATCGCAGTACGCTTATTCATTTAAGGAGAATAATGGTTACTCTATTTATTTGAATAATACCTTCAATGGTCTTGCACCTAAAATGAATGGTTTATTGAAATCTCAATCGTAGTGATACACATTTTCATGCCAAAAGATATAAGGTAGTAATGATAGTACCACTTACTTGTGGCACTGCCATGTAAGTCATATTGGTGTAAAACGCATGAAGAAGCTCCATGTTGATGGATCTTTGGAATCACTCGTTTTTGAAAAGTTTGAGACATGCAAACCATGTCTATTGGTGTATACGCATGAAGAAACTCCATGCAGATGGATCGTTTGGACTCACTTGATTTTGAATCACTTGAGATATGCAAATCATACCACATAGGCAAGATGACTGAATGGCCTCATTTTCAGTAAGATGGAACAAGATAGCAACTTGTTGGAAGTAACACACTTTGATGTGTGCAGTCCAATGAGTGCTGAGGCATGCAGTGAATATCGTTATGTTATTACTTCACAGATGATTTAAGTAGATACTGGGTATATTTACTTAATGAAACACAAGTTTGAATTATTGAATGGTTCAAGTAATTTCAGAGTGAAGTTGAAGATCATTGTGACAAGAGGATAAAATGTCTATGATATGATCATAGAGATGAGTATCTGAGTTACGAGCTTTGGCACGCAATTAAGACATTGTTGAAATGTTTCACAATTAATACCGCCTGGAACACCATAGTGTGATGGTGTGTCCGAACATCATAATTGCACCCTATTAGATATGGTGCGTACCATGATGTCTCTTATCGAATTACCACTATCGTTCATGGGTTAGGCATTAGAGACAACCGCACTCACTTTAATAGGGCACCATGTAATTCCGTTGAGACGACACCGTTTGAACTATGGTTTGGAGAAACCTAGGTTGTCGTTTCTTAAAAGTTTGGGGTTGCGACGCTTATGTGAAAAAGTTTCATCGTCATAAGCTCGAACCCAAAACGGATAAATACATCTTTATAGGATACCCAAAATGGTTGGGTATACCTCCTATCTCAGATCCGAAAGTAAAAGTAATTGTTTCTAGAAACGGGTCCTTTCTCGAGGAAAAGTTTCTCTCGAAAGAATTGAGTGGGAGGATGGTGGAGACTTGATGAGGTTATTGAACCGTCACTTCAACTAGTGTGTAGCAGGGCACAGGAAGTTGTTCCTGTGGCGCCTACACCAATTGAAGTAGAAGCTTATGATAGTGATCATGAAGTTTCGGATCAAGTCCCTACCGTACCTCGTAGGGTGACAAGGATGCGTACTACTTCAGAGTGGTACGCAATCCTGTCTTAGAGGTCATGTTGCTAGACAACAATGAACCTACGAGCTATGGAGAAACGATGGTGGGCCCGGATTCCGACAAATGGCTCGAGGCCATAAAATCCGAGAAAGGGTCCATGACTTTGGAAGAAATACTTGATGGTCGTAAGGCCGTTGGGTAAAGATGGATTTTAAAAGGAAGGCAGACAATGATGGTAAGTATCACCATTAAGAAAGCTTGACTTGTCGTTAAGATGTTTTCCGACAAGTTCAAGGAGTTGACTACGGTGAGGCTTTCTCACTCGTAGCGATGCTAAGAGTCTGTTGGACATGGATTAGTAGTTACTACATTCTTTATGAAATCTTGCAGATAGAATGTCAAAACATTGTTTCCTCGACAATTTTCTTGAGGAAAGGTTGTATGTGATACAACCAGAAGGTTTTGACAATCCTGAAGAACGCTAACAAATATGCAAAACTCCAGCAATCCTTCTAAGGACTGGAGTAAGCATCTCGGAGTTGGAATGTACGCTTTGATGAGATGATCAAAGATTTTGGGTTAATACAAAAGTTTATGAGAAACTTGTATTTCCAAAGAAGTGAGTGGGAGCGCTACAGAATATCTGATGAGTATATGTTGTTGACATATTGTTGATCAGAAATGATGTAGAATTTCTGGAAAGCATATGGGGTTATTTGAAAAGTGTTTTTCAATAGAAAACCTGGATTAAGCTGCTTGAACATTGAGCATCAAGATCTATGAGGATAGATCAAAAACCGCTCAATGGTACTTTCAAATGAGCACATACCTTGACATGATCTTGAAGGTGTTCAAGATGGATCAGTCAAAGAAGGAGTTCTTGCCTGAGTTGTAAGGTATGAAGTTAAGAGTTAAAGCTCGACCACGGAAGAAGAGAGAGAAAGGACGAAGGTCGTCCCCGATGCTTCAGACATAGGCTCTATAGTATGCTATGTTGTGTACCGCATCGGAAGTGTGCCTTGCCATGAGTCAGTCAAGGGGTACAAGAATGATCCAGGAATAGATTATTGGATAGCGGTCAAAAATTGTCCTTGGAGTAAATAAAGGACATGTTTCTCGATTATGGAGGTGACAAAGAGTCCGGCGTAAAGGGTTACGTCGATGCAAGCATTAACACCTATCCTAATGACTCTGAGTAGCAAACCAGATACGTATAGTGGAGCAACCATTTGGAATAGCTCCAAGTGGAGCGTGGAAGAAGCATTTACAATATGACATAGAGAATTGCGAAGTACATACAGATCTGAATATTGCAGGCCCGTTGACTAAAACCTCTCTCACAAGCAAAACATGATCAAACCCCAGAACTCATTGAGACTTAATCACATGGTGATGTGAACTAGTTTAGACACTAGTAAACTCTTTGGATGTTGGTCACATGGCGATGTGACCTATCAGTGTTAATCACATGGCGATGTGAACTAGATTATTAACTCTAGTGCAAGTGGGGGACTGTTGGAAATATGCCCTAGAGGCAATGATAAATTGGTTATTATTATTATATTTCCTTGTTCATGATAATCGTTTATTATCCATGCTATAATTGTATTGATAGGAAACTCAGATACATGTGTGGGTACATAGACAACACCATGTCCCTAGTAAGCCTCTAGTTGACTAGTTCGTTGATCAACAGATGGTTACGGTTCCTGACCATGGACATTGGATGTCGTTGATAACGGGATCACATCATTAGGAGAATGATGTGATGGACAAGACCCAATCCTAAGCCTAGCACAAAGATCGTGTAGTTCGTATGCTAAAGCTTTTCTAATGTCAAGTATCATTTCCTTAGACCATGAGATTGTGCAACTCCCGGATACTGAAGGAATGCTTTGGGTGTACCAAACGTCACAACGTAACTGGGTGGCTATAAAGGTGCACTACATGTATCTCCAAAAGTGTCTGTTGGGTTGGCACGAATCGAGACTGGGATTTGTCACTCCGTGTAACGGAGAGGTATCTCTGGGCCCACTCGGTAGGACATCATCATAATGTGCACAATGTGACCAAGGGGTTGATCACGGGATGATGTGTTACGGAACGAGTAGAGACTTGACGGTAACGAGATTGAACAAGGTATCGACATACCGACGATCGAATCTCGGGTAAGTACAATACCGCTAGACAAAGGGAATTGTATACGGGATCGATTGAGTCCTTGACATCGTGGTTCATCCGATGAGATCATCGTGGAACATGTGGGAGCCAACATGGGTATCCAGATCCCGCTGTTGGTTATTGACCGGAGAACGTCTCGGTCATGTCTGCATGGTTCCCGAACCCGTAGGGTCTACACACTTAAGGTTCGATGACGCTAGGGTTATAAAGGAAGTTTGTATGTGGTTACCGAATGTTGTTCGGAGTCCCGGATGAGATCCCGGATGTCACGAGGAGTTCCAGAATGGTCCGGAGGTAAAGATTTATATATGGGAAGTCTTGTTTTGGTCGCCGAAAAAGCTTCGCACATTATCGGTATTGTACCGGGAGTGCCGAAAGGGGTCCCGGGGTCCACCAGGGGTCCACCGACCCCAGGGGGCTGCATGGGCCAAGTGTGGGAGGGGACCAGCCCCAGGTGGGCTGGTGCGCCCCCCCCCCCTACCAAGGCCCAAGGCGCCTAGGGCTTGGGGGAAACCCTAAAAGGGGGCGCCCCCTTGCCTTGGGGGGCAAGGCAACCCCCCTGGCCGCCGCCCCCTCCTCAGATTGGATCTGAGGGGGCCGGCCCCCCTCTCCCTTGCCCCTATATATATGTGGGGGGTGGGAGGGCAGCCGCACCCCAAGTTCTGGCGCAGCCCTCCCCCTCTCCCAAGTACTCCTCCTCTTCCGCGGTGCTTGGCGAAGCCCTGCAGGATTGCCATGCTCCTCCACCACCACCACGCCGTTGTGCTGCTGCTGGATGGAGTCTTCCTCAACCTCTCCCTCTCTCCTTGCTAGATCAAGGCATGGGAGGCGTCACCGGGCTGCATGTGTGTTGAACGCGGAGGTGCCGTCCGTTCGGCACTAGGATCTCCAGTGATTTGGATCACGACGAGTACGACTCCTTCAACCCCGTTCTCTTGAACGCTTCCGCTTAGCGATCTACAAGGGTATGTAGATGCACTCTCCTTCCCCTCGTTGTTGGTTTCTCCATAGATAGATCTTGGTGACACGTAGGAAAATTTTGAATTTTTGCTACGTTCCCCAACAAGGCCACCCCAGGTTGCCAACGGACATCACGAGACGGATCCTGCATTGTTGCATCTGGTGTGCTATGTAAGTGTACTAGAGGAACTGTTCGATCAAATCACTCTTGATATGATCGCAGCTCGTGGAGAACTGATCCGCCGAGCCCCGGCAATAGGAGAAGATGAGCCCAACACCGACAACCCAGTCGTGTTGTTCGGACAACCGATCGAGTCTTTGAGGTCTGCCCTAGTCATCGACCAAAATACCTTGATGATCCCAGAAGTGCTTCGTCGCCTTCTGGGAACTCGCTCCAACGGGATTGTGGACAACAATCCCCGGGATGGTCATCACTGCTACCCCGACCCTGCAGCCCCTCAACCCCCTCCAGCTAATACCGACGGTGACAACCGTGGAGAAGCCTCGACGTCCACAAGGCATGCCCACTTAGATATTAACGAGGTAGACTAGAGTCGCTCGATAGTACCGAGTCTTAGTATGTCCACGCCCTGTAATTATGTGATCCTGTATTGCCATGATTAAATGATATTTGCTTGTGCACCCCTATTTTAATAGTAGCCATGCATAAGTATGTTGGTGTGCGATTGCATTTTTTTACCCGGGCGTAGCTGCCAACCCCGACGACACAAAATTTGTGCTATGAGTAAAATTTTAGTTTCAACTAACAGGAATGATATTTTTTTAAACAACTCTTAGCAAATCTCGAGGACGAGATTTTTTCTTAAGGGGGGTTGTGTTGTAACACCCCAAAAAATTTAACCATGTTTTGTTTATTAAAATTTTTGCCAGGAACTTAAATTTTCATTTTTCTGGATTTATTTTTGATCTCAGAACCTCTCTTTTCTTCTAACTTGTGGAGTTTTCACCCCAAGTGAAAACTTTCCAATTATCATTGGACTTGTTTACCCTCTCAAATAAAACAATTCTTTTATCAGTGAGATTATTTATATAATTATTTTTCCCCTGAGCTTTATTTCTCTAAAAATGGTTTTTCATAATTTTTAGGGTCCCATTTGAACTGCAACCCTTTGATAAATTTATTTAAAAATCCCACCAAAATTTGGGGATGACATGTGATGTCCCTAAATCACTTTTGTGCAAAAATATTCCTTAGTCATTTGAAGATTTTGAGTTTTACCACAAGTTTTTAAATCTGGTCCAGTTGCACTTTTGCACTACAACCAATTTAAATATTTAATTAAAACTTCCACCAAAATTATGGGATGTTAGTAGTAGTATATTATTCAACCTTATGCAAAAATCCAGTGATTTTCTTTGAAAATTTTGAGCAAATCATCCTCTTTTGCTCTCTGGTCTAGTTTGGCATTTTCTACTGCAACCATATTTTTGCTTGCTCTTTTCCCCTTGATTCTTTCTCCTGCTTGTAGACCACCCTACAAAACCCTTAAGTCCTGGAGAGTGGACCCATTGGAGGATTTTTAGTACAAGCAATGATGCCATTTACCTCCTGTCCAGAATTAGTTTTCTCAAAAACATGCACTAGAAAGTTTCTAGCTTTGGCCAACTAAACTTGCCACCATCACCTACATCTAAAGAGACCCCAATCTGGAGATTTTCGCCACCCAAGGAGTTTCCTAGATGCCCTTGGCATTCTGCCAAACACCTTGGGTGCATCGTCAGTTTTGGCATGATTTTGAGTTTGCATTATAAGCTTGATCCACTGACCCAGCAACCTTGTCCACTAAACTCCTAGATGCCTCTAACCTAGACCTCCTGATTGCCAGCCCCACCCAAGCTCTCTAACACACGCTGGCATTTCGCCGAGCGCCTGGCGTGCATGCTCTGGGCGCGGCCAGAGCGCGGGTTTTGCACGTGCGTGCGCCTGAGCCGCCGCGTCCCACTGCCGCCTCCCCGCGCCTGTTCTGGTCCCCTCCCGCTTCCAGCCGACGCAACCGACCCCTCCCTCACCGCAGAGCCGCCCCTGGCGTCCTACAGCGCCGCCGTCAGGTCGGCCACGGCGGCTTGCGGCCAGCCACAGTGGGCTCCTACCCCGGACGGCGCTGCCCGAGCCACCGCAGCACGCCAGCTGCTCCTGGAACAGCGCGATCCCATCCGCAAGCAAGTCTGCTAGCTCGCGTCGTCGACACGTCGCCCTGCAGCTACAAAACGGCGGTTCGCCGTCGTTCTTATCTCCGGCCGCCTCGGGACCGACCTAACCGCGCTATAAAAGGAACCCCCGAGCACGTTCGAACCTCAAGCAACCTCCTATCACCCCACTAGTGCACCCCACGGCTAGCAAGCGACGGCGGGAAGCCGTCTTCCCCATCTCCGGCCAGTACAGCCGCCGCCGCCCTCCGGTCCATTCAGTCGCAACCCGAGCCCCTCCCGTCCATCTAGCACCACCATCCTCCTCCCCTCGACCATGCGGAGCCGCCCGAACCCTCAGCTGCATCGAGGAACCACCGTAGCCCAAAGCCCCAAACCTCCCGAAGCCACCGACCGCCGCGAAGCTCATCGCCGGCGACTCCCTTCGCCCCCACCACCCTAGAGACCACCAGGAGGACCTCCCTGGACTGGCGGATCCATCCCTTCCCTCGGGAGCCCGCGAGGTGCCGCCAATCGCCGGCGACCATCGCCGGGGCCCCGCCTCCGCGTGGCCAGAGGAGGAAGGAGGCGGGGGACGACAGGTCAAACCTGACCAGTGGGCCCCCAGACTCACTGTCAGTGACCCACGCCGGTCCACGTGGTTTAAGTGGAGGCGTAAACTCAAAGTACGTCTTCGACATGTACTGAGGGAGTCCCGGACTAGGGGGTGTCCAGATAGCCGAACTATCATCATCGGTCGGACTCCAAGACTATGAAGATACAAGATTGAAGACTTCGTCCCGTGTCCGGATGGGACTTTCCTTGGCGTGGAAGGCAAGCTTGGCAATACGGATATGTAGATCTCCTACCATTGTAACCGACTCTGTGTAACCCTAGCCCTCTCCGGTGTCTATATAAACCGGATGGCTTTAGTCCGTAGGACGAACAACAATCATACCATAGGCTAGCTTCTAGGGTTTAGCCTCCTTGATCTCGTGGTAGATCTACTCTTGTAACACACATCATCAATATTCATCAAGCAGGACGTAGGGTTTTACCTCCATCAAGAGGGCCCGAACCTGGGTAAAACATCGTGTCCCTTGTCTCCTGTTACCATCCGCCTAGACGCACAGTTCGGGACCCCCTACCCGAGATCCGCGGGTTTTGACACCGACATTGGTGCTTTCATTGAGAGTTCCTCTGTGTCGTCACCGATAGGCTCGATGGCTTCTTCGATCATCAACGATGACGCAGTCCAGGGTGAGACCTTCCTCCCCGGACAGATCTTCGTATTCGGCGGCTTTGCACTACGGGCCAATTCACTTAGCCATCTAGAGCAGATCAAAAGCTATGCCCCTGGCCGTCAGGTCAGATTTGGAAGTTTGAACTTCACGGCTGACATCCGTGCGGACTTGATCCTCGATGGATTCGAGCCACAGCCGAGCGTGCCGCACTGTCACGACGAGCATGATTTAGCTCTGCGGCCGGACAGTACCCTGGAGGCCGCACTCAAGCCCGCTCCGATCTTCAATTCGGAGCCGGCTGCGCAGATCGAGGACGGATGGCTAGACGCCGCCTCGGGGGCTGCAACCTCTGTGGCGATAGAGCCGAACACTGACCTTGTCCCTCACAAAGCTCGTGGCTCCGAGGCGCCGGACTCTGAACCTCCCGCGCCCCCTCCGATCAAATCCGATTGGGCGCCGATCATGGAGTTCACCGCGGCAGACATCTTTCAACACTCTCCTTTTTGCGACATCTTGAGTTCGCTAAAGTATCTCTCGTTATCAGGAGAGTCCGGGCCGGACTGCGGCCAGGACGGTTGGGATGCGGACGACAAAGAAATTCAAAGCCCACCCACCACCCACTTGGTAGCCACTGTCGATGATCTAACCGACATGCTAGACTACGACTCCGAAGACATCGATGAACTGGACAAGCAACCCATCCCCGGCGAAAACAAGAGCCTAGAAGATCTCACGCCAAACACATCACCAGAGCATAAGAGCCTTCATAAAAGGCTCGTCGCTACTGCAAGAAGTTTGAAGAAGCAAAAGCGGAAGCTCAAAACAGCAGAAGACGCACTCCGAATGAGATGGAGCAAAGTACTCGAGACCGCAGATAATTACGACGCTAGTCGCCAGGCAAAGAGCTACCCGAAGCGCAAGTTGTTGCCCGAATTCGACGAGGAGGCCTTAGAGCCCCCACAGTCAAAAAAGAAAGATGCTGCCTGGCCGGATAGACGACCAGATGACAGGCTAGGAGCAACAAGGGGCTCCGCACACAAGCCGGCACACGATCAGCATAAAGATCCTCGAAAAAAGGATGACCCGGTCAGGTCTATCTACGGGTCAAAAAAGAAGACTTCAGGAAACAACACAACCCGTCGAGCGTTTGAAGACAACGGCACACCCAAATACAGGGGCGCCGCACACCCACTATGTTTCACCGACGAGGTACTGGATCATGAATTTCCAGCGGGATTCAAACCCGTAAACATAGAGGCATATGACGGAACAACAGACCCCGGAGTCTGGATTGAGGATTATATCCTACATATACATATGGCCAGAGGAGGCGATCTCCACGCCATAAAATACCTACCCCTCAAGCTCAAAGGGCCAGCTCGGCATTGGCTCAAAAGCCTCCCAGAAAATACCATTGGAAGTTGGGAAGAGCTTGAGGACGTGTTTCGAGCAAATTTTCAGGGGACTTATGTCCGCCCTCCGGATGCAGACGATTTAAGTCACATAACTCAACAGCCTGGAGAGTCAGCACGCAAATTCTGGAACAGGTTCCTCACCAAAAAGAACCAAATAGTCGACTGTCCGGACGGCGAAGCCTTAGCAGCCTTTAAGCACAACGTCCGAGACGAATGGCTCGCCAGACACCTCGGCCAGGAAAAACCAAGAACAATGGCCGCACTAACAAGCCTCATGACCCGCTTTTCCGCAGGGGAGGACAGTTGGCTGGCTAGACGCAGCACCAGCGACCCAAGTACATCCGAAGTCAGGGATGGAAATGGGAAATCACGACGCAGAAAAGATCAGCGCCGGAATAAGGAAAATGGCCCAAATAGTACGGCGGTCAACACCGGATTCAAAAGCTCTCGGCCAAATAACAAAACACTGCCCCTCAAGGACAACAGTGACGAGCTATCCAACCTAAACAAAATTCTGGACAGGCTATGTCAAATACATAGTACCTCCGGGAAGCCTGCAAACCATACCCATAGAGATTGTTGGGTCTTCAAACAGTCCGGCCGACTTAGCGCTGAACGCAAGGGGCTCGACACGCCAAGCAAAGGCAACGAACCCCACAAGCAGCACTCCGGAGAACAGAAGACTTTCCCACTAGAAGTCAAAACAGTGAACTCACTTCATGTGATAACACAAAAATACAGTGCGGCACCTGCAATACGAGGACACCATCCGCATAATGGGGATAGACCCTACCAAAATTCGCCATAGCAGCACCTCCTTCAAAGGAGTGACGCCAGGCCTTCAAGCCAATTGTACATGCTCTGAGGTTGTGTTCGGTTCGACCGACAACCTCCGTCGCGAAAAGATCACTCTCCATATCGCCCCATTTCACAGTGGCCCTCGAGCACTATGGGAACGCAAAGCTTTCGCCGGCTTTAATGCAATACCACATTACGCGTCTCTTACGCTTAAAATACCCGGTCCACGCAGCATAATCTCACTAAAATAGTAACTCCGAGTGTTCCTCGACCACGGAGAACGTAAGGCTGCTTTGGCAGCCACACACTAATCCAACCTTGCAGGTCAAGGCCCCTCAAAACAGGTCGTTCAGACCTCGGACACGGTTAGGCGAGTCCGGCGTAAATAAACAAGGGGCTTCCCAGCCGCATACCCCTTTATAAAGGGTTGCGCGTATAAACAATGAGAGCCAATAAAGCTCAACTTCATTCATCTTCCAAATTATACTTTATTTTAAATACATTCTTCGCACGATATTTCTTCCAAACTAAGTCCTTCTCTTTTACAGATGAAGCACGTGCTACACCCGTCCAGGATACAACACAACGGAGACACAGGCGCAGACGTGCAGCAGGGACCCGTTGCAAGGATTCTTTTCAGATTAAGACCCTGCGTAAACCTTTCTTACTGTCTCTTGTTGATACACATCCCCCGGTTTTCTACCATAACTGAGGAGGAGGCTGGCGTTTTGGCATCGGCCACGTCAGAAGTTCCCGCCTGTACCTGGACACTAGGGGCTTAGGGCATTGTTCTGCCCGGTATCATAAAGACCGAACACCTCAGGGAGTGTTCGGCGTCTCGAGTTAGTCCTTATATGCATCAGCTCCGAATCATGTCTTTGGTCAAATGTTGGGTTTGCCCGGCTCTTGTGTTTTGCTGCCTTACGTTCCGCTCCATCGGCTAACGCGACACCAGGAGAACTACTGCGATTGTGCCCCGGTTCGGCCGGGCGAGCACCTCAGTAGAGAAAGCCGAAAACTGACTGTCATGATATAGCGAGAGACTGGTCAACCACTCGATCGACTATTGGAATGTTTAGAATTCCTCCGCTTTGACGAAGGACCGCTTCCCGGTCAGGCACATACGCGCCCCGAGTTCGGAGAGCACGGTGCCTCTAGGGGCTATATAGTAGCCCCACCATCGAGCTCCTATGGCTAAGTGAAAGTGATAAAGCATTATAGTCCGGTTGCCTAGTTTGCTATGCTATCACCTCCTTCAAAGGACCAAGACGTTGGATTAAGTGTGAAAAAGCGCTTTTCTTTTTTGCAAACACCCCCGCACCATGTGCGTGGGGGCTGAAGCCAAAGACTGCAACTTTCAGGTTATTCATACATATACGGCCGCACAGGAGATAGTTCAATACTTGAACGCACAAGTATAAAAAGCTATGGCATTATAAACATAATCTCACAAATCATACAAGTCATTTGAACATGACATCTTTCGAGCACTGTGACTCTATTACACGGGCGCCCTGCAAGACTTCCTCAAAATAGTGCTCAGCGGGTAATCGGCTTTTGTCCGAACCCCGGGATGCAACAGCGGTGGCATCCATGTCCGCCCAGTATGTCTTCACACGGGCGAGAGCCATCCGTGCACCCTCTATGCACACCGACCGCTTCACTGCCTTGATATGCGGCACCGCCTCAAGGAATTGTTGTAACAAGCCAAAATAACTCTTCGGCTTGGGCCTTTCCGGCCACAGATGAGCGACCACATCTGTCATGGCAAGTCCGGACAATCTACTCAGCTCAGCCCACTCCACCAGCCGATCAGCCAACGGGAGTGGACGCTCCGGACTATGGAATTGAGACCAGTAAAGCTCTTCCATTTTGTGATCCTTCTGGCTTCGGAAGTGCAGACTGCGTCCGCCGCACTTGCCGCCAAATCCAGATAAGGATCCTCCGCGCCACACAATTGGCCCAACTGAGCATACTTCGGATCCGTAAACTTCCTACACAGTATGAAGGGCTTTCCGGCCGTAATGTCTCCGGCCTGACGCAGTTCCTCCTTCATAGCCCGCATCGCACCACGGGCATCCTTGGCCTCGGTGGCGGCCTTTTTCAGGTCCTCTTGCTCCACTCGGCGTTCTCCTTCAAGAACTTCACAGCGGTTGGTAGCATCTTTTAATTTCAAGGCCATTCCGGCCAACTCTTCCCTGCTTCGGCAGTGAGCAGCCTTTTCGGCTTTTAGCTCTTCTACTGCCTTCGAGGCAGCCGCATCACTTATCCTGGCTTGCTCCTTGGCTCGAGCAAGCTCTGCTCGAAGGTCTTCCACAGCAGCGGCGCCGTCTGCATCAAGCATACAAATTGTAAGGAACGGGCGTCAGCTCCCTTACTAGGAAACCGCGGAGCAACCACTTACCTAGTGACTCATCAAGTCGCTTATTGACCAGCGCGATGTCTGCATCCGCAACATCGAGTTGCCTCTTCAGCTCGGCAACTCCATCAGTCCGGCTGGCCACCGCACGTTTCGCCACCTGCATAGGAAGGGCGACATTCTATAACTGAGATTATGATCCTTGGCACGCCGTCGCTTTCGACAACATACCAAGTCTCAGGGGCTACTATCTATACAGGGCGCACTTCCTGTGCAAAACTGTCAAAAGGTATGTCATTTCTTGCGTACCTCAAACCCCGTTAGCAAGCTTCCGACAGCCTCATACAACCCGCTCTCGGCGGATGAGATCCTTTCAATCACCATACTCATTAATGTGCAGTGATCTTCAGAGATAGACGCCCTCTTGAGCATATCCTGTAGCTCCATCGGCCGTACTCCACTAGGTGCCGGACTCTCCGGCCCCGCCGGACTCGGGGAGACCCTCCGTGACGACACCTCAGGGTTGTCCGCCCCGCCCGACGGGGCGGTAGATGGAGGCATCTCGCTTTCCATCATCTCCGGATGAAGGTCCCCCGAAGTTGAGCTCTGATGAGATGGGCTGAGATCCGAACTACAAGGTGAAAACTTCGGTTACCTTTGGAAATAATATAGGGGCGTTCCCTATTACAAAATTTCCCCTTTTTTACTTACGACTCGCTGGAGGGCTGATTCCTATGGTGAGACTATGTGGCTAGGGCCCTTCCCGGCACAGGACCTTCCGGTGCAGATTTCTTTCCCTGCTTTGAGGCCTTGGCCTCCGGGTCTTCGGAAGCAGTCCTCTTCTTCCCTCGAAGGAGGAACTCTTGGTTCCCCCCTTACTGAAAGCCTCCTTGGCAGAGGTGGTAGTTTCCCTGTGCCCCCCCCTCGCCCTCCTCCGAAGGCGCAAACTCCAACATTTTGACTAACACGGGATCCGACGTGGTCTCGGGGAGGGGGCCGGACACCGTATCAGTTTTGCTTACGCTATCCACTCCTGTCCAAGGGATAGCTGGTTAAAAGGAAAACCCATGATAAATAAATGGACAATGTGTCCGGACACAGGGCTACTTACTTGAGTATCCGGGCGATTGCAGCTTAGGACGGCGTCCTCGGTCAAGTCCGGACGCATCTCTTGCGATCCGAAGAACAATTTGTACATCTCCGCGGGTGTCAAACCATAAAGTGTTGGAGACCTCGTGGCCCCTCCAGATTAAATTCCCACAAGCGGAGGGGGCGACGTTTGCAGGGCAGAAGGCGTCGAATCAGCATTACTTGCGCCACCACCACCAGATTAACCTCCCTTTCTTGGAGGTCTTGAATCCGGTCCTGCAGCAGGGGTACGTCTTTGGACGGCCCCCAGCTAAGCCCCTTGTTGACCCACGATGTCAGCCGTTGTGGAGGGCCCGAGCGGAAGACGGGCGGCGGCTTCTGCCTGCTGCCCCTTGGAGCGGTGATATAGAACCACTCTTGTTGCCACAAGTCGAGCTCCTCCTGAAAAGAGCCCTCGGGCCATGGAGCATCGGCCCTCTTGCTTATGACCGCCCCTCCGCACTCTGCCTGACGCCCCTCGATCATCTTCGGCTCCACATTGAAGGTTTTGAGCCACAAGCCGAAGTGAGGGGTAGTGCAGAGGAAGGCTTCGCAAATGACAATAAACGATGAGATGTGGAGGATGGACTCCGGAGCCAAGTCATGGAATTCCAGCCCATAGTAAAACATGAGCCCCCTCACGAAGGGATCCATCGGGAAGCCTAAACCCCGATGCAGGTGAGACACGAACACAACGCTCTCACCGGGCTCGGGAGTAGGAATAACTTGCCCTCGGGCAGGTAGCCTACGCGAAATCTCGTAGGTCAAGTACCTGGCGTCTCTCAGCTTTAACACGTCTTCTTCCGTGACGGAAGAGGGCATCCACCAGCCCCGTAGGTCGGAGCCGGACATTGTCGAAGGTCGAAGGTACCCGAATTTGGAGCCCTGGGTGTTGGAACTCGGGGGCGAGGGGCGGATTCGGTTGAGGATTGAAGAAAAAGAACTGGCCTTGGTCTCATTATAAAGAGGAAGAATACCGAGAGTCGTCCCCGTGACCGTTTGGAACCCGCCTTCGATGGAGGGGGTGTGGCAACGGGCGCGGTTGGGTTACCCACGTCCGTATTTATGGGAATCTCGGAATAAGGGGAACACGATCTCTACTTCGACAAGACGTGCCAAGGAAACCGCTTCGCTAAACGCGCTGAGGTGGTACAATCAAAACAATTTAAGTAAAGGCTTGGTAGTGGTGTGACGTCACGCCACCAAATACGTCAGCAGATTGAACTTGTGTAATATTATTCTCTCTACGGTGGTGCGTGGAATTTATTTTGCAGAGCCGGACACTATCCTGGTGTTCACAATCTTCTATAAATTATTCGGAGGAGGAACCCGCCTTGCAATGCCGAAGACAATATGCGCGCCGGACTCGTCGTCATTGAAGCCTGGTTCAGGGGCTACTGAGGGAGTCCCGGACTAGGGGGTGTCCGGATAGCCGAACTATCATCATCGGCCGGACTCCAAGACTATGAAGATACAAGATTGAAGACTTCATCCCGTATCCGGATGGGACTTTCCTTGGCGTGGAAGGCAAGCTTGGCGATACGGATATGTAGATCTCCTACCATTGTAACCGACTCTGTGTAACCCTAGCCCTCTCCGGTGTCTATATAAACCGGATGGCTTTAGTCCGTAGGACGAACAACAATCATACCATAGGCTAGCTTCTAGGGTTTAGCCTCCTTGATCTCGTGGTAGATCTACTCTTGTAACACACATCATCAATATTAATCAAGCAGGACGTAGGGTTTTACCTCCATCAAGAGGGCCCGAACCTGGGTAAAACATCGTGTCCCTTGTCTCCGGTTACCATCCGCCTAGACGCACAGTTCGGGACACCGTACCCAAGATCCGCCGGTTTTGACACCGACATGTACCTATTCGAAACGCTTTTTTTTCTTTTTTCTGTTTTATTTAAAATCAGAGTTTGACTAAAACTTTGACTGGCTCTAACTTTTTAAATATAACTCAAAATGAGTTGATTCTTTTTCCTACCTCTCTCAAATATTGTCTAGTTTATTTTCAGATTTATTTGAAAAAAAATCAGACAACTTTTTTGCACTGTTTTGAAACTATGGATTAATTTGAATATTTTCAAAAATAGGATTTTGAAGAAGAAGGCAACTTTCAAAAATGCACCCCCACTTGCATACTCTTGAAGGCAAGCATTCTGAACCCTGGCATAATATTTTTGTGTGTTGGTTGACACGATTATAACACCACCTTAATACGGAGAACTCATTATTTTATGTGGTGATACGATCATTTGCATGAATGCATATTGGAGATTTCCTTGCTGTTGGAAATGGATATACTTGTGATGGTAATCGTCCTCGTATGCCTTGCATGCATGCCGGAAAGAAATCCGAGAAAGCCTCTGCCTTGTGTAGGCGTGAGCTTGTCTCCGGTCTTCGTCGGGACGGTTATGTCCGGTATGGCATAGTAAGGTATAATGAGTGGTGATTTTGTTTGTCGAAATATATTAGTTATACATATCATGCAGGGAATTTATAAACCTCCTGAGTCGACCGTAGATCGAGTCTTGTTCCAGTAACCCCCATACTTGTTTCGTACTACCACTTGTCCCTGCCGCAGGTAGGGTACGGTTCAGTAAGTTGTCAACCCCTTTCTTGGCACACACCGTACAGAGAGGCCATGGTGGAAGATACCGGCTGCATCCGGTAGGCAGGCCACCTAGTCCGGGGGCATGAGTGTTTCCGGTTGGGACCGAGAGGGGGGCACCCCTTAGAGCACGTGATATAAATTTGATCCCATGCTATTCGTGGTTGTAGCCTCCCCACTTAGAGTTTTGCTTGACAGGTGTCGTGGGTGATTCCAGACACCGATAAGTTAAGCTGGTGTGTGCAGGTCAGGTGTGTTTTTCAAATAAAAGACCGTAGACGAAATTAGTCCCGATGGACTAAAGGAATCCGTTACTCGTGGTTAAAGAGTACACCCTCTGCAGAGATGATATCTATTCGAATAGCCGTGTCCATGGTCAAGGACTACAGTCTGGGATGGGTCAAGTGTCTGTCTTAGTGTCGATCTTCGGAGGAGAAACTACTAAACCAGAACATGGATCATGACTTGAGACTTATGATGATTGTGATTGTTATTATTATGGACTAACCCATTATATTACTTGAATTATTGAGTATCCGTGGGACAGTTCTACCTCCGGGATATTCACTGTGACTATTTACTTTATAAGCCCTTTATGTGGTGTCGCCCAGACGCCGGACTGTGGCATGCTTGTCATTTATTTACTTTATAAGCCCTTTATGTGGTGTCCCTCAGACGCCCGACTGTGGCATGCTTGTTATTTATTTACTTTGCAAACCCTTTATGTGGTGTCGCATAGACGCCCGACTATGGCATGTTTGTTACTTATTTCACTTATAAGCCCTTTATGTGGTGTCGCTCAGACGCCCGACTGAGGCATGCTTTATATTATTGTCCTTTCGAGGCATCGCTTCAGACACCCGATCGATGCATTCTATTTTTATTCTCTGATTGCATACTCTGGTTTTAGATGAACAACCTGCCTACGTGCATCATGGATTTTATTTTATGACTGACGTTGTGATCATAGAATATTTCAGTGCATGATTATCATTTATGTTATACCCGTGTTCATAATGTTTGCGAGTACATTCAAAAGTACTCACTGGCTTCTCCCTGGCTATTGTCTTGGCCAGATTTCTTGCATGGAAAGGAGCGTTGTGATGACAGCCCCGGAACCTAAGCAATGGTGATAGCAGCCTCGCGAAGATAGAAGTTATCCAGGTCAGCTGTTCCCGTGGGAAATGGAGTCCCATAGACGTTGATGATCCACAAACCGCTTCCGCCATCAACCACTAGAAACCATTTGTTGTACTCATAGGCCAGAATGGTCTTGTACTACATATGATGTACTTCGCTTGGAATTTCTGTAATAAGTTGGTGCCTCATCAGCTAACAGTAATCTTGGGGCTAGTGAGCACAAGGGTCATTTTTCTGGGAATTAATATCCCGAAAAACCAGTCCTGACATGTGCTCACAAAATCCCTAGGCATAGGAAGTGGGTTAGATTTAAATGTGCTAGTCATATTCTTCACGATGCTCTTTTTATGTTTCAACTCTTATCTTTTATGTGAGCATCATTGAAATCATCATGCCTAGCTAAAAGGCATTAAAGAAAAGCGCTTGTCGGGAGACAACCCAATATTTATCCTTACTGTTTTTGTGTGTCTACGTGATTAAGCTACTGTAGTAATCATGTTTTATAGCTTTTGTTTCAATAAAGTGCCAAGTAAGACCTTTGGGAAGACTTGGGTGAGAGTTAATGTGATCTTGCTGTAAAAAACAGAAACTTGGCGCTCACGAGATTAGCTGTAGTTTTTTACAGAAGAGTGCTTTTGAGTTGATTCTTTTTGCAGAAGATTAATAGACAAATTCCTCACGTTCACCAATTTATTTGATAATTGTTTGAGTAGCATAAGTATGGTTAGTGGTCAGATCATTACAGACTGTTCTGTTTCTGACAGATTCTGTTTTCATCGCATAGTTTGCTTGTCTTCTAGTTTCTATGGCTTATATTTCGCAATATAAATTGTAGAAATGATATGGTACAGTAGGCATTGTGTGAAAACAATTATGAACCTTGTCTTCTACAGCACCAAAGTGAATGGTTTACTCTTTATCATACTAACCTATCTCACGAAGTTCCATTAAGTTTTGTGTGCTTGAAGTTTTCAAGTTTTGGGTGAGATATCGATAGGAGGAGAATAAGGAGTGGGAAGACCCTAAGCTTGGGGATGCCCAAGGCACCCCAAGATAATATTCAAGGAAGACTCAAGCGCCTAAGCTTGGGGATGCCCCGGAAGGCATCCCCTCTTTCGTCTTCAAAACTATCGGTATACCTTACTCGGAGCTATATTTTTATTCGTCACATGATATGTGTTTTGCTTGGAGCGTATTTTCAATTTTTACTTGTTGTTTGAATAAAGTCATTGGATCTGAAATATTGAATAAAAAAGGAACCCTCCCATGGCTAGTTAATTACTTGACTACTCAGTGTCCTTCACTCACATCTTTTGGAGTAGTTTGTCATTTACTCATGTGCTTCATGTATATCCTATGAGTAAATGGGGGGAATGAATTGAATGTCATAAATCTGAATTTATATATGTTTCATATGCTTATAACATGGATAGTAATGACTTCACATATAAAGAGTATGAGGCATAAAAGTTGTTGAGAGTTGGCAAATGTAGTTTTGGTCATCGTTGCAATTAATAGGAAGTAATAAGGAAAGAGAGGTTCACATACAAATATATTATCTTGGACATCTTTTTATGATTGGGAGCACTCATTAAGTATGACATGCTAAAACTGTTGACGTTGGACAAGGAAGACAACGTAATGGTGAAAGAACATGCAGTGCCCCCATGTTTGGTTTTGGTAATTGATGACAATCTCTATGGACTAATGGTTGCCTTGAGTTATATTTGAAGGTTTTGTCCATAGGCTTTTCTTGGAGTACATGTGTTGGTTTCAAGGAGAGTTTGTGTTGACCAAGGTGCTATTAAGGAATTATCCAAAGATTGGTCATGTGAGAGTTGAGCTTATTGAAAGCATGTATTGAATAAGAAGATTGTGTGATCATTCATGTTTACCTTCAAGACATCATCCAAATGAAGAGAGTTGGAAATATTCAAGCTTGATCAAGACTAAGTCAAGAGTGAATCAAGTTGATCAACTCACAAAGCGTAGAAGATGTACCGAGAGGGATCAAGTGATCCCATGGCATGGTAAGCATTGTCCATTGTGCTTTGTGTACTAACCCATGGTCTATGTGAGAGTTCTATGTGGGGTTAGGTACGTGTTCGTGGGCTTGCGTCAAGAGGAATATATCACTCAACCCATGGAGAGGAAGACATCAAGTGGTGATCATCATCAAGATTGTTGTGTGCAAGTTCAAGTGGAGCATCACGAAGAGATCAAGTGCTTGAAGCTTTCCATCCATTGTGGTGTCAATGGACTTGTGAAGATGTGTCGAAGAGTGGCTAACCCATAGTGGAGTATATTATCATTGACCTTCCAAATATGTTGAGCTTGCCTTTCCCCCTCATGCTAGCCAATTTTCTTGCACCAAGTAGAGATACTACTTGTGCTTCAAAATATCCTTAAACCTAGTTTTGACATGAGAGTCCACCATACTTACCTATGGATTGAGTAAGATCCTTCAAGTAAGTTGACATGTTGCAGGCAATAAAAATTGCTATCTAAATATGTATGACTTATTAGTGCAGAGAAAATAAGCTTTGTACGATCTTGTTGTGGAAGCAATAAAAGCGACGGACTGCATAATAAAGGTCCACATACAAGGGGCAATATAAATTGACGTTCTTTTGCATTAAGATTTTATGCATCCAACCCTAAACGCACATGACCACCTCTGCTTCCCTCTGCGAAGGCCCATCTTTTACTTTATGTTTTTACTTTATGCTTGAGTCAAGGTGATCCTCACCTTTTCCTTTTTCATTTTATCCTTTGGAAAGCTCCTCGTGTTTGAAAGATCATGATGTATATATCCAATTGGATGTAAGTTAGCATGGGCTATTATTGTTCACATCACCTAAAGGTGAATACGTTGGGAGGAAACACAATAAGCCCCTATCTTTCTCAGTGTCCGGCTGAAACTCCATAACCACAAGTATTGCGTGAGTGTTAGCAATTGTAGAAGACTATATGATAGTTGAGTATGTGGACTTGCTGAAAAGCTCTATTCTTGACTCTTTCTGATGTTATGATAAATTCCAATTGCTTCAGTGACTGAGATTATAGTTTGTTAGTTCTCAATGAAGTTTCTGAACCATACTTGACATTGTGAATAGATTGTTACTTGATCATGAAAAGCTTTATGAGATAAGCTACTATTGTGACACATATTGATGCTAGAAAAGGTGCTTGAAACTATCATTGATCAAACTTGTGCACCTGCTAGCATTCACACTTCATAAATTATTTCTTTTATCATTTACCTACTCGAGGACGAGCAGGAATTAAGCTTGGGGATGCTGATACGTCTCCAACGTATCTATAATTTATGAAGTATTCATGCTATTATATTATCCATCTATGATGTTTTATATGCATTTATATGCCATTTTATATGATTTTTGGGACTAACCTATTAACCTAGAGCCCAGTGCCAGTTTCTGTTTTCTCCTTGTTTTTGAGTTTTATAGAAAAGGAATACCAAACGGAGTCCAATTGACGTGCCAATTTTTGATGATTTTTTATGGACCAAAAGAAGACCACGGAGCATCGGAGTTGGGCCAAAAGAGTCCCGGGCTGCCCACGAGAGTGGGGGGCGCGCCCACCCCCCTAAGGCGCGCCCCCTATCTCGTGGACAGCCCGGAGACCCCCCCCCCCCTGACGTGAAACTGACGCCAAAAATTCCTATAAATACAGAAACCTTTGGAAAATAACCTAGATCGGAAGTTCCGCCGCCACAAGCCTCTGTAGCCACAAGAAATCAATCTAGGCCCTCTCTGGCACCTTGCCGGAGGGGACCATCATCACCAGAGGCCATGGAGGAGGATCTCGGAGGGGCCATCATCGCCATGAAGGCCAAGGACCAGAGGGGGAAAGCCATGGAGGAGGAAGCACAAGGGGAGAATCTCTCCTCCTCTCTCTTGGCGGCACCGGAGTGCCATCGGGAGGGGAATCATCGCCGCGGTGATCGTCTTCATCAACATCACCATCATCATCACCATCCTCATCTCTTTTACGCGGTCCACTCTCCCGCACCCCGCTGTAATCCCTACTTGAACATGGTGCTTTATGCCGCAAATTATGATTCAATGATATGTTGCCATCCTATGATGTTTTGAGTAGATATCTTTTGTCTTGGGTTGATTGATGGCCTAGATTGGTACGAGTTGTATGTTTTATTTTGGTGCTGTCCTATGGTGCCCTCCCTATCGCGCAAGCGTGAGGGATTCCCGCTGTAGGGTGTTGCAATACGTTCATGATTCACTTATAGTGGGTTGGTGAGTGACTGAGACACAAACCCGGGTAAGGGGGTTGTTGCGTATGGGAATAAAGAGGATTTGATGCTTTAATGCTATGGTTGGGTTTTACCTTAATGATCTTTAGTAGTTGCGGACGCTTGCTAAAGTTCCAATCATAAGTGCATATGATCCAAGTAGAGAAAGTATGTTAGCTTATGCCTCTCCCTCATATGAAATTGCAATGACGACTATCAGTCTTATTAACAATTGCCTAGGACAATTCCGCACACCGATCCATCATTATTCCACACTCGCTATTTATATTATTTAGTAATATATTCTAGCTTTATGAAGGGGAGCCTTGGCGCAGTGGTAAAGCTGCTGCCTTGTGACCATGAGGTCATGGGTTCAAGTCCTGGAAACAGCCTCTTACAGAAATGTAGGGAAAGGCTGCGTACTATAGACCCAAAGTGGTCGGACCCTTCCCTGGACCCTGCGCAAGCGGGAGCTACATGCACCAGGTTGCCCTTTTTTAGTAATATATTCTAGCTTTATGATAACAGCACCTACTTTTATATTTTAGCTCTCTGATATCATACAAAGTTATCCTCTTTATACCCACAACACAGTTTTATTTCTTGTTTCTAGTTGGAAGCGAACGTTCGGTGCACGTAGAGTCGTATCAGTGGCAGATAGGGCTTGAGAGAATATTGATCTTACCTTTGGCTCCTTGTGGGTTCGACACTCCATACTTATCACTTCCACCTTTGGAAATTGCTACGATGATTCCCTGCACTTGGGGATTATCAGTGGCTTTTGGCACGATCTCGCCCATGTAGTTGAAGTAGGCGACGAAGACGGTGCCCCTGGTGCGGTCTCCAGCAGCGGGGTGGGCAGCGGCGACGGCTACGCCGGCGGCGCGTCCATGGCGGAGCTCGGGAAGGTGGGGAGGAATGAGTGGGGGGAAGGGGGAGTGGATAGGGTAGATGAGGGGAGCGAGGCACCGCGGGGTGGGGCGTGGCCTTATCCTCTCACGGAGAGACGCCGTCGAGACGGTCCGGCGAGGGCGAGCCCTGTAGCGGCTTGGGTCGCAGGAATAGAGTGGAGGGAGGCGATCGAGGGAGGTGGGTTGCTGGGGCAGGTGGGCCGGTTGTGGCCAGCCCAGAGGGGCTTAGGGGCCGGATGGCCCAGTTGGCCTGGGGTTTTCCTTTTAACTTTTTATATTACTATTTTATTTATATTAGGGCATCAAACCACTTTGCAAAAAGGTTGGTTCACCATGAATATTAGCAAATGAAATTTTGCCACATGATGAACATTTTATTTTAGACATTAGAAAACTTTTATTTTTGACTTTTATTTGAATTTGAATTTGAATTATGATTTGGATCAACCAAGGATTAGCAACAGTAATGTGATGACATGGCACCATTAGTGGGGGATTACTGTAGCTTAATTGTCCGGGCATCACATGGGTTCGATCTTACAGTGCTCAATCCTAGTGACATCAAGGGTGTTACAAGATCCCTCCCCCATGAAAGCTCTTTGGGACGGGATGACGTCAGACCAGAAGAAGGAGATGGTCGCCATTGGTGTCGGCTGGCTGGCCGGTAGGCAGCCGGAGGACGACGACGTCCCAATGAAGGACGCCGCCGCCGAAGAACGGGCGCCACCCTCCTCCTCTTCCGCTCCAACCTCGTGGATGTATTGCACCTTGGCCATCAGCGAGGCCCGTGCTCATTACATGGACATGGTGCGGGAGGAGTAGTCTCGGGAGGCACAGGTCGACGTCGCCTACAACCACAACCTCATGTAGGAGCACGTGCAGGCGGAGGAGTGGCTCACGGCCGGCAGGCCGTCACGCCGAATACAGACCTGGTGGAGCAGTAGGCGCAGCTCGAGTCCTACTGCTCCCCCCGCGAGATCTATCTCGCCCGGTGGCGGTACCGCCAGCAGGTGGCGGAGTTGGCGGCCGCGAGAAGGAGAGGGACGATGCGGGCGAGGCGGTGTTCGGCTAGACCGACGACGAGGAGGACTTCGCCGAGTCCGCGCCTCGCCGCGGCGGCCATGAAGCTGGCATGCATGTCCGCTGGCGCCGCCGACAGCGAGGAAGAGTAGTGCACGGTAGGTCTCCGTCACTCGTGTCCCAGGAAGGCCACCGCTCCTCCCCTCCCATCGACGCCAAGCTTGGTGGGATCATAATCTTTGGCCGATTAGTCGCTTGTCGGCGATGTGGAGGCAGACAGTTTCACTTCCCGGGCCTCCGGAGGCGGAGCTGGAAAAGACAAAACTTCAATTCCCTTGGTTCATGCCGGACACAGGCAACAGGTGTCGGCGATCATTTAGATTACGTATTAATTATGTCTTAGAGTCGGACTAGCACCTCTTTGATGTAAATGTAATAAAATTTGTCATGTTTATATGAAATCCGGACGTGTTTATATGAAATTTGGCCTTATTTACACGAATTTTTTATCCAATTTGTTAAAAAATAGTTAAAATATATGTAACTATGATTAGATGGCGTCGTCCCGTACTTATGTCCGTGGTCTGGTTCTCTGTCCGCGGACAGATGGGAAAGGAAATTTGTGAGTGCGCGTTGGAGATGCCGTTAGGTGGCCTAGTCCTGTCGTGAACCTCCGCCTTTGACGGGTCGTCGTGTTGCCCATTCTGTCGTGTACCTCCCTCTTGCGCATTTTCTTTTCTCGCCTTGCGTTTGAAGATTTGACTCGGTGCCTTCCCTCCCGTCGTGCTCCTCCCCCTTGCGTATATTTTTTCTCGAGACTTGAGAAACCAAGCGTCGTATTGTACAGTATACGGTAGGTGAAGCCAGTACCTGTTCTACTTGCCCATTAAATAATCTGTCCCGCCAAACTCCATGCATCGAGCTTCTCCCTATTTCTGTCCTAGTGGAACGGCAGTCGTTTACTCGAGCAACACTTGGATGAAGAAGATTGCCGGTGAGTTGGAGAATCTCCAGAAAGAAGCACTGTGACAAAGCATGGACATAGCGAATTAGAGAAGGTCACCAAAAAGTTCACTAGTCGAATTAGACTTGGGGAGTTTGGTATCGTCAACAAGGTAACAAATCATATACTCTTCTAGATTTTATCGATCAACTATACTCTTCTAGATCTGTTCCGGTTGACCACTTCCATGCATCTTCATATGTTTCGTTCATTTAGTTTGATTTCAGAACATTGAATTTCCGTAAGTAGATTTGTCATGTTATTTGTAAGTTTGTAACAAGCCGGGTGAGGGGGAGTGCCCTGATTAATTTGGAGGGAGGGGCGCTAATATGTGTCTGCGGATGTAAATACAGAAAATAGCCACACATAACGGCGCCATTGTTGAAGATGCAAATATCTTTACTCAAGCGCTTCGCGCAGCAAGTACTTTGGCCCCTTTCCTTTCTCTTCAAGAGCTTTCAGAGCTCTGTTCGTTATGTGTATTTATTAAGCAGAAAAGATTGTTCAATAGTCAGAGATACGGGAAATTCAGACACAACAGGCATGAAGCCCCTACAAACACATTACCTAACATAGCAGATGCACTAACAATTATCAACGAAAAGCTGAGCCAACCATATCGTGCCATTGAGCCGTTCTCCGCCAAGCGAGCCAGATTCCGCATGTGCCATCAAGGGAGGGGGACGAAGGGAAAGTTGTGATTATACTATCATAGCATTACACCTTCTATCTTAACCATCTATTTTCCATCAAAGTTCATGCGGGCAAACATCCGTTTTTTGTTTCTTCCAAATAAAAAAAAAATCACATGTCTCCCTCGAATAAAGACAATGGGAGAACACTTTTCACAAGATTATCCTAGAACATTACACCAAGCATATCAGGTAGATAACTCTCCTGATGACCTTTGGTGACCCTTACAACTTCAGGACCGAGAGCCTGCTATCCAAGGTGGTCGATCTCACGGGCTCCTACCACGCGATCCTTGGACGGATGTGATATGCAAGGTTAATGAGAGTGCACATCTACGTCAACCTCAAGCTGAAGATGCTAGGCCCCAACGGGGTGATAACCGTCCTTAGAGACTTCCAGCCTTGTTGGCAACCCTACGTGGGTATTGACCTGATTATCCACCGTCAGCGTGCAGTGCGACCGTCTGGTTTGGCTCTTCAAAGCCCAGCCGGCAATGCACCGTCCGACATGCAAACATGGTCGATGAAGGTTGAATGAAGAAATCTGAAGCGTCAGCCCTTTACCTCACGCACCAGATGTCGAAGGTGAACTCATCGATACCGGTGATCAGGGAGATTCCCTTTTTTGTTTGGCCTGGGGCTAAAACCTTTCATAAATCTGCAAGCTAAGACATAGGGTTTTTACCCAGCTCCAATCCACCATGATGTTTAATACCAAACGTCCTGCTTTAATTCTTGATACGTATGGTTACAACACGTTCTTATATTTATTCTTTTTCTAGATCTAGCTTTTAATAAGCCTCCAATGTCCTTTTTTCCAATCCTTTGCATGGCTTCTTCTGACCACCAATAGCTTCGACCTCGATATACCTAGAGGCTTTGTACTCTGGATAGTAATCTGCACCCGCATGTTCTTTTCAAAATAAGATGCACACATTTGGAAAAACATGTATCAGCTCATATGGCAGCTTAAGTTTACTAAAGATTTTGCGTCCCGTACATGTTCATTGGCAAAATGTGGTCTTTCAGCATCAGAATGTGAATAACTGTCAGAACTGTATCTAAGGCGGAGCTAGTCGAGTCAAACTATGATTAACGGCTAGCGGGTGTGCGATGGCACCCAATTGAGTAAACTATGTATCGCCATGAAGGGGTCTCTGTGCCCCCATTCAATGATTCATAGAACTTGTTCGTCCTTTGCTCCTCCTCCTCCTCCTCCACATTCGCCTCGAATCTTCAGATGTGACAGAATTTTTAGGCGCACGTGTATTTTTCATGTCATCTAATATGAATTCAACAACGTGAATTGCAGAAAACCACCCCATTGACGCCAAGATTTGCAGGAAACATGGGTTTACAAATTTGGGACAAAAACCACTGATTCTCGGACTAATCTTTTGCAAAAAAACACTAATCAGAGGCTTATGGCATTTTGATAACGATTAGGACATGTGGGTCCCACATTTGATGACATGGCATAATGGCTCGCTTTAGACAACGTTTGGTCTAATATTGCAAACTAGTCCCTAGACATTACTCTTCAATAAAAAAAACAATATGCTCCATTTTCATATGTTCGGTCAACCCCCACGAAACCGCACACAGGCAGACATGAAGCGGAGGGCAGGGCGTCGACCCGTTAGCTGGGCAACTGGGGTAGCTGCCAGCCCGCCCCGGTTTGAGCCTCGGCTCTAACGTGCGCCGCTCACGGAATTTGTCCTATGCAAAAGCCAACGAGGGTTAGCCATTGGGTTGGTCTCATTTCTTTTAGACAGGAAGCACATGCAGTAGTTACGGTTCTTTCCACCGCGGGCAAGACCACCAGTCGCCGCAGCCTCCTTCACCGGCCGCCGCCAACACCCCGGTCCGTCTCCTTCTCTAACTCCATGGTGCACTGACCCGTCGCCCCGCCTCCTTCTCCAAGTCCATGGTCCCGACGGCGGCTCCCGGTGCCGGAGATTGGTGAGGCGACGGCCTGGATGCCACCTCCCAGTGCATGGACGTGCGCCCCAACAGCTGTTGATCCCAATCCTGGGACGCACCCCTCGCCACCTAGTTCCTGCATGTGTCACTCCGCCTCCTCTCACTGGTGGACCGGCAGGATGCCCTCCTTAGCGACTGCTCTAGGCGTGAAGGGGCTTGGTAGCGGCGCTGTCTCCTGGATCAAGTCGATGACAATGGAGGGGCAGCACGATGGGGGACATCTTGGATGTCCATGGCGGAGACACCTACGGGAGAAGAGAGGGAGCTCGGGAAGGGAAGAGGAGATGTGAGAAAATAAGAAGCAAAGGAGGAGGTCGGGTGACACGGCGGTGCGGGGGTGCCCTGTCACCCCGCCGCCCGAAACAGGAGCTCTTTCACCAACGTGGAAGCAGCAGTTGGCACGGGAGCTGGACAAAGAAGAAACAGAGACTAGACAACAGTTTCCATGGAGTTGATTGTTTTTTATTTATTTTTTTGATTGAAAGGTGTCCCTGTAGAATTACAGGGACTATTTTGTAAATCTAGAAAAATCATCACCTAACTATGTCTAACATGCAACGTTATACTACGTCAACAAATGTGGGAACCATATGTCATAATCACGGTTAAACTGCCCGAAGCGACTGATTAGTGTTTTCTGCAAAATATTAGGCTAAGAATTAGTGGTTTTTGTTCCAAACTTGTAAACCGGTGTTTTTCGCAAACCTCGATGTCAATATGGTGGTTTTCTGCAATCCACTCGAATTCAACATGAGTACCATACTCGCTTCTCCATTGTCGTACCACCTCCTCTCCCGCACGCTCGGGCTCCAACACACAATGTACAACTCTCAGTGATAGCCTAGCATAAACACATTCTTGAGAAGGTGCTTACCCATCACCTCATTTCTTCTTTCATGCTTGTTACCGCAAGCAGTGCAAGGGCACCACACTCCACCATGTCTACTATGTCTGGCAAATGCTGCTTCCAAGACCTGGTTCGTCTTTGTAATATATTCCAAACTCACAATCCTCCCTCAGTTGTCCGCTGAACATCCACTCATGATCCTCCATCTGATGTGTTTTCATTGACCAAGTAGTTTCATGTAGTATTTGTTCAATTTATTACAATTATTCACGGCTATCAGGTTTTATAGCATTAGCTCAAACTATCTAATTGCTAAGAATAGGCCCAAATCCAATCAGAGGACGTGTAGGATGGCTTCATTCTCATGCTCTACTCCTATCCGAGACAGGATTTCGGCAAAACCTCATGTTGTTCTCCAATCACACGTCTCAGCAAAAAATGAGAGAATCCAAAAAAAGCCCGAGCTAAACCTCCTACCCAAAACCGGTCGAACCGCACAGACCGCACCCACCCCCCGGGCCACGACCTCCCACCTGCACCTGGTCAACCCCCACCCTGGGCAAGTCCCGCACCGCTCACCCTCCCACTCACTCTCCTTCTCCATCTTCTTCTTCGCCGCGGTGGCCACTCCATCCACCTTCCTCTCACCGGATCTCGCCGCCACGTCCTCGCCGGTGATGGATCTGACCCTCCGCACTTTACCCATGTGCTTCCTTGGGTGTGCACCGCCCTCGCACCCACCCACCCACCCCCGAACCCACCTTCTTCCTCCCTGCTCCCTCCGCCTCCACCAGCCCCCGGTGCGGCCTCAACCACTGGATCCGGCCGCCACTGGCCCCCGATGCAGCCTCACCCACCGAATCCGGCCGCCACCATCCCCAGGCCCTAGAGCCGCCTCAACCGCCTGAGCCGGCCGCCACCGGCCCCCGACGCGGCCTTAAACCACCAGAATCGGCTGCAACGACTATCGGTGCGGCAATGGGCCCCCATCTTCCCTCGGTTGTCTATGAAATGCATCAGCCTATGCAAACAGAGGGTTCCTGCTCCCCTGCTGCTCCCTTCCATCCCACCGGGGTAAAGTGCCGACGACCATCGGGGCACGGTCGACCTGGTTGCCACGCGTTGCTTATATGAGCTCCTGCCCCCATCGCCTCGGATCCAGCTCCCTTGCTGCATCAACGTGAGCTCCACGTCACGCTACCGCCCGGTCTGCTGGCTCCACGGCCAGGGATCCCCATCCCTCGAGTGAGCTATCCTGCCTCCCCTCCCCTCCGGCGAGCTCTCATGCATTCAGTTCGGCCTTCCGTCGCATGCAATTTTCTTCGTTTTTTAGAGAAAGGGAGTGCAGTTCTTTTAGAGACACGGGCTACACCTCTCCGGCGCGTCCGTGCAGTTCACTGCATTTTTTGCACTGCATCGTGCAGTTCAGTACCCCGATGCGGCCAGCACAATCTCGTCCCCGAAGCATGATGCATCCCTACTTCCCCTCATGCTCTGGCGCATCCTTCTTCATGCCGGCGATGGCACCCCTGGCTACCCCCAGTCATGGCCTCTCTACTACAAAGGAAGCTGCCATCGCATGTGATGGCGAGCATGAGGAGGCTGGGTCGCTCCGTCCAATGAGATGCAGTTCGTCGGCGAGTGGCTCATGCATGCAGTCCCTGTTGGGACCCGATGCATTTTGTTTTGTGTTGTAAAATTCCTAGAGTCCAACAAGAAACAACCATGAAGGCAAAAGGTGAGGCACATCACGACTATGGCTGTTGGATCCTATGTGTGCTTGATCCGGTCGTGGTGCGCCCATCCATATAGTTTCATGTTTTTTGCAAGTTTTTAGTTTGCTTTATAGAAAAAATGCTTTATAGAAAAAATGGAAGTAACGCAATTGTTTTCTTTATGGAAAAAGGAAGTAATTTGGCGAAAAGTTAAAAAGATATTTGTGAAAAACATTTTCAAAAGAACATGTGCAGTTCACTTTGTTGACATTTCGTGAGATCGAAAAATGTAAGATGTGGTTCATTTTGTAGTGGCCGGTGGTTTATCTCCAGCGAACTCCCCCTTGAGTCTCTTTAGTTATGCTATATGTTTTTGTAAACATTCCATGTCATTAGTTTCTGCGGTTCGTACTTCTTTTATCCGTGCAGTTCGCTATGTTTTTGTAGCAGTAGAGTGTTACAAAAAAGACAAAGTAAAGTCATACACACTTCATTATGGAGTTCAGTTCAGTTTTGTGTGAGATTGTGGTTCAATGTAAAATACTATGCGGTTCAGTGTAAAATAGTATGTGGTTCACTTGTAAAATGATACTGTTGCGGTTCACTTATGTCGAACTTAAATCACAAGAGTATAATGTGGTTCACTTCGATAGCGTTTGCAGTTCACTTTTCGATATTGTTGTGGTTCATTTGCCCTCGTCTCTAAGGTCCACTCTTGTTCATCAGAAAAATAAAAGAAATCATGCAGTTCGCTTGCCCTATGCAGTGCGCTTTTCCACCGAAAGCAGTGTTGTTTTCTGTTTGATGGAGTTCACTTCATTGATTTTGGTGTTGCGAAAAACACGGTGGCCGCATACCGGTAAAATCAAAACTGCTCTTAAAACGTAAGGATTAGAGAGAGTGTTTTAGATTAAAAAGTTGTGCCTCGTCGATATCTTTCCAACGGCGTATCATTTGCGTCATTCTGATGAGTGGTTTGATGATAGCTGTCACTCATCGGATACCGCTCCATTTTCAAAATTTATTTAGAACTGCGAGGAATCTCAAAAAGAGTTCAACATATGAAATTTCTGACTTTTCCATAACTTTCCAACGGCATATCACACGCCTCGTTTCGACAAACAGTTTAAAAACTACAGCAAAAACCATACCAAAAAATCGCAAATTTGAAAAATAGAGTTTCGTGTTTCGGTAATTTTAAAACTGCCCTTCAACCGTAAGAAATTAGAGTGAATTCTATATGAAAATGTTGTGCCTCGATGATATCTTTTCAATAGTGTATCATTATTTGCATCATTCCAAGGAGCGGTTCGGTCCTGGACGAAAGTCCACACGGACGGTCCTGGACGCAGTACTTGTGGCCCGTTCCAGCAACAAATCGATTGCACCCCCTTCCCCATGAAGTTCGGGTGACCGTCATCAATGGCGAAACGCCCAAAATCACCTTACGCCCCTCAAAACCGTGGTGAAACTCTGGATTCCTCGCCTTCAACTTGATCCGATGCAATCTCCTCGTTCGACGGCGAGGAGTGCCATCTCTTACTTATTTTTTCTTATTACAGTGGTCAGGTGGAAATGCTTGATTGGAGAAGAAATAGGCAGGGGCCCCCGCCCGGTTAAATTTAACCGGGGGGGGGGGGGATTTTGTTTAAACTAAACACACTTTATTGATTAATAATGTTCATGGGAATACAATGGAGATCTGAAGGATTGAGAAGCCAAACATGGCGACCCAAGTCCAAACCAAAAGCATGTTTAGCGAGACTATGTGCCTCGATATTTGTGTCTCTTCCTTCAAAGATGAAGGAGCACTCCTTGAACTGACTAACATTAGATCTAATTTCCTTCACTATACTAGCATACGCAGCACCTATTTCGTTGTGTATATCATTCACCACAATCCAGCAATCCGAAGGAATCACCACATGTGATAATGAGAGATCAAACGCAATAGCTTGTGCCTCCCAACAAGCCAACACTTCGAGAGTAGCTGGGTCAGTGATGCCCAAGGTTCTGACAACCGAGGCTCCAAGATAGTGGCCAGAAGCGTCGCGACACACGGCGTTGTAGGTGCCCTCATTTGCTTCTTTAGAGACGGCGCCATCCACTCTAATGTTGGCGAGCCCTTGAGCTGGCGGGATCCACTTTGCTCTTGCCCAGGGAATAGGTACTGGCACTACCGGCTGCTTCTTTTGTTTGCATTCACCCAACTCTCTAATGTATTTGTTCACAAAATTAAATGTAGCAAAAGGCCTTTGGAATTCCTGCTCGTGTGGTGCGTTACGTCGAGCATGCCAAATCGCCGAGAGGGTGATTAGCACTTCGATAAAATCATCATATGGGAGGGAGTCCAGAATAGAGAAAATCCACCTCTTGGCATCAGGCTCCCTTGTATTTTCCACCACTTCCACCAGGTCAGGATCATGGAGAGCCCACACACATCTAGCCATGTTGCAATGTAAAAGTGAATGTTGCCAGGAATCATCTGAACCACATAGGCCGCAGCTTGTAACAGGGGGCAGATTAATTAAGTATGAAAATTTATGTAGCCTCTTCGTAGCCTATTTGTAAGTCTAGCGTTTTCGGTTGAGCCGGGCTCAGCCCACAAGCCCGCACGTCCAGCCCGCACTAGCGCCAACGAGATCTATTGGGATGTACACGCACGCACATGCAGGAGCCGCACATGAGCCCTAATCGCCTCTCACCCAACATTTTCCTCAGCATAACTGTGAAGGTGTATTTTGTGTTTTATCTAAAAAAAGGTGTATTTTGTGGCTGTTGGATTATTCGATCATCAGTTCATCATACATGATATACTAATGATTAATGACATGCATGCTTATATGCATCTATCACATTTTATCTGACAAAAACTAAAAGTTGCCACTTTTTTTTTCTTTGTCTATCAACAGAAAACAAAATGGCGGAGTCACTCCTTCTCGCGCTCACGAAAGTGAGTTACTACTTAGCCGAACAAGCCGGTTACAAGCTAACTGAAGAAATAAGAAAGCTGAGGGACCTTCCAAGTAAGGTCGGGAAAATTGAGCGGGAACTGAGGATGATGAATGCAGTCGTACGGCACATTGACACGGCCGACACGAACGAGCTCCTCAAGGAATGGATAGTGGACGTGAGGAAGCTGGCGTACCGTGTGGAGGATGTCATGGACAACTTCACCCATCATGCTCTTGAGCTCGAGGGAGAGTCCTTCATGATGAGACAGGCCAAGAAGATATACTTCAGCAAGCTTTTCAGTGCAATGGCATCTGACATAATCCAGATAGATGAAGACATTCAGCATGTTACGGCCCTGAGAGAACGGTATGTGCATGTTGACCTGACTCAACAACAGATGCAAGCCCCCCAAGATGAACTGTTGCCTCAAGTCCGGTTCCCGCAGTTTGTAAATGATGAAGATCTGGTGGGGATGCAACCATACAAGGTCCCGCTGACACAGTGGCTGCAGTCGGCAGAACCAGATGGAACAGTGATAACAGTGTGCGGTATGGGAGGACTGGGAAAGACCACCCTCGTCGCAAATGTGTATGAGCGGGCCAAGAGCGAGTTTCAGGCCCATGCATGGATTGCTGTGTCCAAGACATACGCGCCGGACGCTCTGCTGAGGACACTGATTCGGAGTGTTGGTGAGGATAAGCAAGAGCAGCTGGGGAATGACAAGAACATCCAAGATCTGAGAGCAGTACTGAACAAGAAGCTCAAGGAACACAATACCATCCTAGTACTGGATGATGTATGGGACCAACGTGTGTTTCTGGACATACAGGACGCATTCAAAGATCTTGAAACAAGCCGTGTTGTGATCACGACAAGGTCCGATGATGTGGCCTCTCTTGCTAATCCAGCTCGCCGGCTTAAACTGCAACCCCTGGAAAGCAGTGATGCATCTGAGCTCTTCAGAAAGAGGGCATTTGCCAAGAACAGAGACCACAAGTGCCCCGACCATCTCAAGGAGCTCGCGGAAAATATTGTCATGAGATGCCAAGGCCTGCCACTGGCGATCGTGTCCATCGGCATCCTGCTGTCTTCGAGGAAGCAGATAAAGCCTGTGTGGACGCAGGTTTATAACCAGCTTCGATACCATCTGGCCAAGAACGATGATGTGCGAGGGATTATAAACCTGAGCTACCGCGACCTGCCTCCCGAGCTCCGAAACTGCTTCCTGTACTGCAGTATGTTCCCGCAGAATTGGTATCTGGCACGGAGAAGCCTTGTCCTGCTGTGGGTTGCAGAAGGATTCGCCGTGAGAGAAGACCAGAGCACGGCAGAAGAGGTGGCTGAGGGGTACCTGGAGGAGCTGATACGGAGGAACATGCTGCAGCTCGTGGAGACGGATGAGCTAGGCAGGGTGAACACATGCAAGATGCACGACATAGTGCGCGACCTGGCTCTTTCCATTGCCAGGAACGTGAGGTTCGGCGCAACAAATAACTCCTCTGAAGCCATCTCAACAATGGATACTGAGATAGTTCGTCGCCTGTCCATGAGTGGAGACACGTATATCAATCAGAAGAAGGGGCTGCCGCATCTCCGCACCCTGATAGCACATGGAAGAAGCCCTGCATCGTCCCCGGACGCAATATGGCCAGTTCTGCTCAAGTCCAAGTTCATAACTGTTCTCGAGCTGCAGGATTCCAATATCACTCTGGTGCCACCGTCCATTGGGGACCTATTCAATCTGCGATACATCGGCTTAAGAGGGACTGCAATCAAGATGCTACCAGATTCTATTGAGAAGCTGCTGAATCTGCAGACCCTGGATGTGAAATCAACTGGCATAGAAAGGCTGCCACGAGGGGTCGCCAAGGTGAAGAACCTAAGGCACCTGCTAGCCGACCGTTCTGACGACGACAAGGATCTGGAGTTCACGTGCCTGGGAGTGGCTGCACCAAGAGCTCTATCAAACCTGGAGCAGCTGCAGACTCTCGAGACAGTCGAAGCAAGCAATGACTTAGCAGAGCAACTCGAGAAGCTGATGAGACTGGAGAGCCTGTGGATCGACAACATCAGCGCGAACCAGTGCGCGGAACTGTTCGCTGCGGTGTCCAGGCTGCCTCTTCTCTCGAGCCTGTCGCTCGCCGCGAGTGGCCAAGACGAGGAGCTCTCCTTCGAAGCTCTCCAGCCAACGTCCAGCAAGCTCCAGAGGCTGATCGTGAAGGGGCTCTGGGCCACCGCGACTCTGGACTGCCCCATATTCAAGGATCACGGAGGGAACCTCAAGTACCTGGACATGAGTTGGTGCAACCTCGGGGAAGATACACTCAAGGAACTTTCATCTTACCTGCAAAACCTCACTCACCTGAATCTCAACAGGGTGAACAGCGCGAAGCATTTGGTTATCCCTGCAGCCGTTTTCCCGCTCCTCAAGACGCTTTCGCTGCAGGATATGCATGACGTCGTCAAGCTAACGATAGAAGCTGGCGCCATTCCGACGATCCGAGCGTTGTATCTTAGGTCGATGCCGAAGCTGGGGATAATTCCTGATGGCATCGAGTCCCTTGACTCCCTCAAGAAGCTTTGGATGGTTGGCCTGCACCCCGAGTTCAGTGCGCGGTGGAAGAAGAAGGATGAGTGGCGTCAGAAGGTAAGCAAAATCCCGGAGCTTCGCATTATCTAAGGGAGGCTCGATGCACTCGATCTACTCCTACGTACTACAAAGCAGGGTGCGCTCACAGTTCGCTCTTTCGGTGCATGCTTCCGCACCTTTTACTTGTTCCTGTTGAGACTATTCATTTCCATTTGTTTGTTTTCATGCTTCCGTTGCCGGACTCTTTGTAAGGATATTTGCCATGTTTAATTATTTTGTCAATAATAAGCGAGGGACTTGTCCTTGCTTGACCTACCATTTCCCCAGTGAGCTCTATTGCATGGAACGTCCCCAAAAACCTAATACCCTCTGGCGGCGATTAGGGTTAGGTGGACTTGACAGCGCCGCTGAACTCATCGGCAGGACACACCAGCGAGCACGGGCATGATGGCAACATCATCAGCCGGCAAAGGATGGAAGCACAGCGGCGCTCTCTCACCTCGTTCTGCGCAAGTTCAGATGGAGGAGTCACTGGGAAAGTTGGACATCTCCGAGGAGGAGACGACGCCTCTCGTGATTGACGACGACGCACCTACGAAGTGGCTGCTGGCGGGGAAGGTTATGTACCGCAATCTTCTTCACATCCAAACAACATGCAACGCCCTCCGTCCAGCATGGGGCAACCCTAGGGGCTTGAATTTTCGCCCACTGGGAGAGAACTTGTTTGCGGCCGACTTTGAATTGAAGCGAGCCCGAGATCGTGTTTGGGAAGGGGCACTTTGGCACATTAGTAAACATGTGGTGATCTTGGAGGATTTCGAAGCACACATGAAGCCATCAGAACTCAAGTTCGACAGGCTGCCAGTCTGGGTGAGGGTAGTTAATCTATTGTACAATCTGAGGAACAACACATGGGGTTTGGCAATAGCCCAATAGATCGACAAGCATGCATCCATCGTCGGTGGGGTTTTTTTTTAGAGCAAGAGTTATCACTGATGTGTCTAAACTCTAAACCTCTCCGCAGGTGGATAGTAATTGTATCAAAAAGAGAGATAGTAATTGTATCCGGTGGGGTTTTTCTAGTTGTTTTGCCGTCAATAGCGAAGGGCTTAGTGGAGGTATTGGTCTTTTCTAGTCAAAATATGTTGATGTATCGTTCGAAAACTATAGTTTGTCTCATATCGATGTGAAAGTCAATCAAAGTAATAAGAGTTGGCGTTTCACAGGTTTTTACAAAGAGCCAAGGGTGGAAAATAGACACCACAGTTGGTGTTTCTTGCGTCCATGGGAGATTTCAATGAGGCTGCATGCCGAAGAGCGCTTTGCAGCCAATGCAATACCTAAGGGACAGATGCGGACATTTGGGGCAGCAGTGGCAGATTGTGCACTCTAGGATCTGGGGCGGCGCAGAGTCCCTTTCACATGGGATAACAAAACAGCAAGGGGATTCACGTGAATGTTAAAGCTAGACTAGATCGTCCTCTAGTTAACTTTGATTTCCTAGGCATGCTCGAGTTTACTACCATGAAGCATATTAGGACTGTGGAAACTGAATATTGCTTTGTACTCACGGAATTGAGATCCACTATGATGGTCGGCTGGTCGCATGCATAGCGGATATGAAAATATTTTGACATGGGAGGAGTCCGTTAAGAGAGACCTGAAGGATTGGAGTATCGACAAAGAGCTAGCTATGGACAGGGGTGCGTGGAAGCTTGCTATCCATGTGCCAGAGCCATGAGTTGGTTGCGAGATCTTATGGGTTTCACCTCTAGCCTACCCCAACTTGCTTGGGACTAAAGGCTTTGTTGTTGTTGTTGTTGTTGTTGTTATTGTTGTACCCATGTGGATTACTAGAAGGTTCAGGCGATGTGGCAATTGGGAGCTAGGCAAAGAGGCTTACATGGTGTTGTCGATACCCTCGCCGAGGTTCAGACTCATCTCGATTCCTAGGGGGAGCGGGAATTTGGCAACATGGAGAAGAAAGTTTGCAAATTGCAGAAGTGGCGACAGGAAGAGAAAGTCATCGCGAAAGCTGCCACATTTTTTTAATCCGGTTTTTTTAATAACAATTGACATTTTTTTTAACTTCTGTGACAAACTTTGGGAAATGTTTTCAATGCTTGCACAATTTCATCATGTAATGACATTCGTGAAAGTTGTGGCAAAAAAACCCAAATTAATGCTCCAAAAAATTTCGTCATGAAATGCTTGAATTGATGCTTCCCAGTGACAGTGCGTAAAAAAACTTACCGTTCCAATGTCCCGAGCAATATCGATGCAAGAGTCGTAAATAAAGGCTGCCTCATCATACCATTGCTACTGCCTTGAGCATGCTTCAATAACTTCAAGACAATCAGATTCCGCTTGGAGACGATTACATCCAATCTCGTTCGGCAACGACAAGCGATGTCTTGGGGCAAATGCCTCCATGATCACCGTGGAAGCTGCATGAGGTACATATATGGTTCGGGCTGCCAGAAAATTACCCGAGGCATGATGGGTTACTGCATCAATAGCTCTCCTTCCTTCCTCTGGGCGATACGAAGCCATTCAGTTTAACGAAGCTCAAAACCATCTTAGACCATTTCTCCCTCACAAACATGATCATCTTTGAAGAAGCTTTTGTATAATTCAAAGTAATGGCCAATATAGACATAGCACCGTTGTTAATCGGCAATACCAACAAGCTGTGAGTATAGCTTCCTGCAAGCACAAGTCCGGATGAGCCAGTACCAGGCATCTGACTAGCAGCTAGCTAGCCGGAGTATGTGTTCAGCCACCACAGAGCCCGAATGATGAACATTCCTCGCCTCATATATGAAGTTGCTCAATCACAATTTCAGCCAAATTTCCTTGGCTGGATTACTTCGGAATAAAAGATGTAAAATGTCCTCAGATTCCTACTTTGCAAATTGGCCACATCCCATTACTACCATCTGTACCTGAAGTGGAAAGTGGAGGATTCTGTACCTGAAGAGCATGTTTCTTGAGGGGACGATGAACAAAGGCAGGTTGTTGTGATATGTGCACGCAATCGATGATGCCTCCATCTGGACTCTGCGCATTTTGTAAACATACAGTAATGAGAAGAAAAAACATGTTACAGCATATCTGAGTCCGAAAAAGAAAATGCACTGTTCTTGCCAGTGTGCAGAACTTAAATCTCAAACTTGCATCTTCCAATAAAAATGCAACGTAAGATGGCATGCAGCAAGACATTGTTGAACTATATACTCATCTTTTGCACTGAAAAGCTGCTCATTTCGGTAGGTGGTGAAATGTTAACAAAGAAACAGAAGGTTTTGCTCTTTTTCAACTGGAGGCTATTTTGGCAAAAAACAGTCCGGATGGATGCAAATCTCATCTTCCTGCTCCACTTTGCTTGAATTTGCCTACTCCATCACCAAACGCTGACATTTAGAAAACAGAAGCAGAGTAGCAATGGAAAATAGCACCACGAATAAAAAACCAAAAGAAAAAGAGAAAAGGCAATCTTTTCTGAATTTGGAAAATACAGCTTCTACCCAAGCTTGGTCAAATTCTAGAAAACGCAGCTACAGTACAGTAGTATATACCAAATCAACAGGAAGAAAGATGATAATTAACCCCAATCCCAAGAACAAGGCCCAAAATAAAGAAGCAGTTCACGCCAAAGAAATCACCATTCTCCGTGCTGGCCCATCTGCTGAAGTGCATGAACACAAAAGTTCAGTGGCCACAATGAAATAAGATGTCAAAATTGAATTCAAGAAGGGCCGGCTTGGCTTGTTGAGCCGCTTCAAGTGCCAGTGCACCCTCGCCGCCAGCGACGTACCTGGCCTCCACAGCGGCTGCCCAGAAAACACAGAGGAACGGCTCAGCTAGCAACTGCCTGCACCTAATGCCAAAGCCTGTCTCACCTCAGCTCAGCCTCTACCTTCTTCTCCTGTCATCAATTCCCCCCTGAACCCAAATCACAAGAAGAACCTTGTCTCAGACAGGAGCAGTAAGGCCCCTCGCCCAGAACAAGAACGCGAGAATCATCCCAAGTCCGTTCGAACCAGAAGAGATTGAACGCGAGACTCTTCCCAATTCTCCACCCACCCAAGCACCCTCGCGCCCCACCTGACCAAGTCGCCAAAGCCAAGATCGTAGATTGTACTACTGCCTCCGCATGGTTGCAGCCGATGCCGGCCACCGGCATGCCCCTTCTCCTACCGCAGTTGGCGCGCGCCTGGCTTTCTGGCCGCCGGCGCCCCCGCATAGCCTCCCACCAGCTGTCGTGCCGTGCCGCCCAGGCCCAGCACCAGCACCGACGGCCACTATAGCACGAGAGCCACCGATTGCCCTGACCACGGTCCCCGAACGCCAACGCCTGGTCTCCGGCCGGCGTCCAAGGAACGCACCTGGCCGGAGAACTAGCAAGCCCAAGGCAAAGCGCAGCTCGAGCGAAACGCCGTCGACCGCAGGGCAGGGAAAAGCCTCCTCTGGAAGCGGTGCCCAACACCCCACACGCCGCCTACCACGGCGGCCTCCCAAACTCGATTTTCCTCTCACAGGCGACACCAAGCAGCAAAGCCTAGAACTAGAACAGCAGGCAGAGAAGCACACAGCTGGGCCGGAGTAAGCAATGGCTTTCCACCCACCAACTGACTGACACGTAGAGACCACCAACGGAAACAAAATGTAAAGGTTCCTTATGTAATCGTGGTTAAAAGCAAATCTGTAGCTTGCTTGGACCCTCGGTCCTGCTATGCTACGCTAACCTCTCACCGGTGCATGCATGCATGCATACGGAAACAAAACAGCAACAGCAAATGCACAGCAAGCAGCAGCAAATGCAATCGATAGCCAAGCCTCATTAAACAAAAACTGCAAATGCACAGGATAGGAAAACTTCACTTCTGGGATTGCGAGCACCCACCGCACACCATCGTCCTACACGTCATTGGCCAAAACATTCAACCGTGCACACAGTTAACTCCATTTCCCGTTTTCGACACCAGATACTAGTGATGTATGTATGTCTGTCCAATTCGTGTTTCTGTATAGCCACATCATTCACTACTCATTGCAGCAAAAGTCTTCCACCTTCGGTTACGTACATCCTACAGAGAAGAAAAATAGTCTTCATTCTTCATTTACCTATAGCCTACAGAGCAGCAAAACAAGATTAGTGACCATAGTTGGCACTAAAACAAGCAAGCGCAAAATAGAGTTGCAAGGGGATAATTACCTTACGTGCAGCTCAACCCCAAATTTTACTCACGATCTCTCCAGCCGCCAGCGTCAGGGCAATCAGGCCCGGCCAGTCCCTAAAAAATAGGAACCATGCTTACACAAGGGTATAGGTTCTTGCCAGTGCGCAAGTCATAAATCATACTAAAAATCATGGGAATATTAATAAGGAATTATCCCAGCAACAAAGGAAGGACACATTGGAATGGAACAATATAATGCATGAAAACTCTGTTTCATAAAAACGCACTTCATAACTTATCAACTACCACAGTCATACAAAATCAGAACTGATCATCTTCTTTGGGCAGACACTCAAATATACTAACTGAAAGCCATACCATAAACAGAAAAAAACACTGTAATGTAACAATACATATATAGATAGTTCAAGTATCACATGTGAACTGCATGCAGAAAATGGAACAACAAATATAATACTGATGAATGGTTTTATAACAACACATAAAAAGAGAATCCTAATGGCAACACATACTCTATGGGTACCACACACGGTGGAGTACTAAAGGACGTGATAACAGAATCAAAAAGACATCTCATGTTGGTGCTTTTGTCTAAGATTTTATAACACCAAGTATGCCACTGAGAAAATGATAGAGATGCTTGAAGACAGGTAGTATTTGGCATTTGAACCACTATTTTCACATCACAAACTTTCCTACAAGCTCCTAGAGTTGCATTCAATATATGTGCATCGTATAAAAGATGGCAACCAACTGAAAATAATTACAATGCCAGTTCCTACTTCTCCAGAACATATTGGAAATGAAGTAAGATTATTATACATAACTAGACATAGGCATGTTTATATATCACAGGTTAGAACTGCTGGAGAATGCGCATAGCAGAAAAATACACTGTAGGTCATTAAGCAGGCACTCAAATTCAAACTGAAACCATAGTGTAAACGAGACAAATACACTGTAATGAAACGATACCTATAAACAGTTCAAGCATTACATGTGAACTGCATGCAGAAATGAGAAAAAGAACACATATAGTAGTGATGTGCGGTTTTACAACACATAAAAATTGAACTCTAATGACAATACATACTCTATGGGTAGTGAGTACCACACACAGTAGAGTACTAAAGGACATGATAGCAGAATCATACAATCAGCTCATATTCGTGCTTATATCTATGAGTTTAAAACACCAAGTGTGCCACCGAGAAAATGTTAAAGAGGCTTGAAGACGAGTAACATTTGGCATTTGAATTACATAACAAGCTTCGCTACAAGCTCCTCAAGTTCTATTCACTAATGTGCATCGTATAAAAGATAGCAACCAACTAAAAATAATTCCAATGCCAGTTCCTACTTCTCCAGAACACATTCGGGATGAAGTAAGATTATTACTAGACATACAGGTTTTAATCAATCACAGGCTAGAACTGCTGGTGTGAACAGCGGAAAAATATCATTCATAGTAAGCTACACATCACATGTGTACAGCTGTACCAATGGTCTACATAATCAGTACTGACAAATTACAGCCTAACCCTGATGTATATTGTGCAAGGCCGGAAAGCAGGAAAGTACTTACAGTAGACGTCCTTTAATTGTAGAGTTGAACCAAGGCTTCGTTTGCTTTGTCTCAAGGTTCTTAATTGCCTTTATTAGCTCCTCCCTCTCATCATTAGCCGCCTGGGTATTTTTCTTCAATTCCTCGATGACAGCGTCAGTCTTCTTAGGATTGTACCTGCAAACCTGGGAACAGAAGAGGTTTCTTTGCTGAATTCCTAGTTTCCAATGGAAAAATAAAAAGGTGATGTAACAATAGTATACAACAATGAGAATATTGCTGCATCTTCAGCATCAATGATATCGCATCAGTTAATCAGCTGGTCTGGCCAGCAAAGCATGTAGACCAGATGAATAACAGCAGTCTAATAATCTTACATCACCGTCCTTCTTGACCCCCACACCTTGTTGTTCTAAACAACCTAAACCTGGTTGGTGCATGCTTACCAGGTCAGAATCATGCCATTACAAGAGACCACACATTGTCGTACCTGTACCTTTTCAATGGCAAACTAAATGTAAAGCTGAAACAGAATGGAAGGATGTTGATTGGCCGGAAAATCATTGAACCCGAACTAAACGTTAATCAAAGGGGAAATTCCCCAAGCGAGGAACTAAACCAATGGGACGTAAAATTCTACAAAAGCGACCGAACTCATCACCCTTCCTTTCACTTACATAAATCAATCGCTCGTCACAGAACAAAATACTCCAGCAAAGCGGATCGGGAATTTCCAGGAACTGGTGCGCGAGAGCGAGCGGACTACCTACTTCGATCAGCAATAGCCATTGTCCTTCCTTCCAACATAAATCAAACGCTGGTAACAAATCAACCCGCTCGAGCGAACCGGATCTGGAATTTCTACGATGTCCTGCACGAGCACTACAAGAGGGGGAGAGCGAGCGAACTACCTCCTTGGGCCCGCGGCGCAGGCGCTTCCCGTGGAGAGAGTCCGCTCCATCCGGGGCCCAGTGGCGCGGGACGGGACGGGTCCGGCGGCCCTCTGCCGGAGGGCCGCGACGGCTGCGCGGAAGGCAGCGGGGGCCATCCAGGCGGAGGCGGTGGTGCGGCGGTGCGAGCGAAGGCAGCGAAATGGCACGGGCAAGAGGAGAAAAAGGTGGCTCCGAGCTTTGGGGAGGAGGACGGGGTTTTATCCGGGGCCGAGGTCGCGCTCGCTCATAGCGCACCCCACATGGGCCGGGCCAAGCAATACTTGGGTTTCTGTTATTTTCGTGGATTCCTTTTCCCCCCCTATGGCTTTCGGGCAAATACAAATGAATATTTTAAATTAAAACATGAATATTTTGGATATAAATAAAATTATTTTATTTAAATTATACGAAAATTCTATTTCTAAACGTTATATATATGTGTGACTTTTATGAAATAAAATCTTTCAAAACTACAGAAAAAATTATTTAATATATGTGTATAAAAATTATTAAAAAAATTCTTTTTTCATGTATAGAAACTTTTCGAAGAAAAAACATGAACATTTTTTACACATGTGAGCAATTTTTTATCTGTTTGGTTTGCATCTATATATGTTTCCGAAATATGTTACCACATTTTAAAATAAGTATACTTATATGTAAAAATCTATACCTACTAATAAAGGGAGAAGCATTTCTTCTCGCCTGTCACTAAATTACCCCTAAAATTTGCATCAAAATTATCCATCATACCATCCATAAGAGACGCAAAAACGTCCATTAACTGGAAAAGTTGAAAACTTAAAAAATGATTCGTGTGCCCAGCACGCCCTCACGCAAGCACGCCTCCTGCTACACCGGCAAGATCTAGCCGTACACTACACATCCCATGCCCAAGTCGGACTCTTTTATTTTTATTATTTTCTTTATCCGCTTGGTCGGTTAAGCAATCTAGCACCGAACCCCTTTTCCAATACAAACTGAAGTCATTCCTAATGTCTAGCACATACAACCTTCTATCCCAATATACCCCCTCCGTCTAGGTGCATAAGTCATCTTAAGTTCTGCATCACGATCAAGGCAGAGGGGAAAATGAGAGAATTTAATCTTTATTTGCTAATTAATAGCATTGCATGCAATGAACTAACCACTGCATATCATGTTTGGTAGTCTCAAGTCATTGAAAGCATGTACGTCCCACATCTCTTATTGGTTGATATGTCAATAAACAAGAAACGAGGTGAGAGTTAATGAACCGCGCCTAAGTGTTTTGGGATTATTTGGTTTTCGTAAGGTGACTTATGCACCTAGATGGAGGGAGTACTAGGTTTGAATCTCAGCTCCATCCCCTTTTCTTTCTTTTCTCTGGATTTTACTTTTTTTTTCTTTCTTGTGGGCCTAGTTTAATTTACCGCCGGTCAGCGACGGATAGTAGATCATTTTTTTTTTATTTTTGTCTGATTGAAAAGCAACAGTTAGGTGTGGCGAAGATGCATAAGTTGAGATGGATGTGTGGCCACACGAGGAAGGATCGAGTCCGGAATGATGATATACGAGATAGAGTTGGGGTGGCACCAATTGAAGCGAAACTTGTCCAACATCGTTTGAGATGGTTTGGGCATATGCAGCGCAGGCCTCCAGAAGTTCCAATGCATAGCGGATAGATAAAGTGTGCAGAGAATGTCAAGACAAGTCGGAGTAGACCGAATTTGACATGGGAGGAGTCTGTTAAGAGAGACCTGAAGGATTGGAGTATCACCAAAGAACTAGCTATGGACAGGGGTGCGTGGAAGCTTGCTATCCATGTGCCAGAGCCATGAGTTGGTCGCGAGATCTTATGAGTTTCACCTCTAGCCTAACCCAACTTGTTTGGGACTAAAGGCTTTGTTGTTGTTGTTGTTGTTGTTGTTGTTGTTGTTGTTGTATTAATCATGCCATACATAAAACTTGATCAGAAAAATAGCAAAGCATGATTGTTGTGCTACTATTTTAAAGGAAGATTTAAGCCTCAGACCTGATGAATTTCATATACCCGAGGAACCGCTAGATGATCCTTGGTTATAGGCCTTCCTGTTATGGCATATTTCTCCCTCGGTGGTTTTGGTGATTGATGACAATGCTTTACGGACTAATCGTGTGCATTGAGAGATTCATTCATATGGCACGAGATGATTACTACCCCTCGATGTCTAAAGTGAAGACGATGTTTTTCCTTCCTTTCATTTTCGATGGACTGGAGTCGAAGGATATACCGTACTATCAAGAGGGGGTCCGTATGGGAGAGGTTAGGGTGGAATCAACACGTACACATCTCTTTTGCACCTCCAGCCTTTTTCCGCATCTATGGAGTATCGTCTGTTGTGTTGAGAGTGGCTCGGTAGAAGCCAGCGGTAGTACCGTCTGTAATGTCAAGAGGTAGTGCCGCTCTACTACCGCCTTGATTTGGGGCTTGCATTTTCTCATGTCGGGTTTAGTGGTAGTCTAGCGGTGGTCCCACTACCATACTACCGCTGATCCCAAATAGACCCAATCGAGCAGTGATAGTAGGGCGGTAGTACCGCTTAGCCCATAAGCGGTAGTACCGTGGCTACCACCACTGCCACTACCTCTCTTGGTTTTTCTCCCTTCGTCTCTCCCCTGTGTGCACTGTCCCCAGCGGTAGTACCGCTGGGGTAAGCGGCAGTGCCGCTGCAGCCAACGGTAGTACCGCTCCTTTGAGTGGTAGTACCGCGCGTTGCGAGCTGTGCACGGGGATAACGGTTGGACCTTTTCCCCCACTATATAAGGGGGTCTTCTTCTCCAAGAAGACTCACCTCCCCCCCCCAAACTCCATTGTTGCTCCAAAGCCTATTTCGCCCGACCTCTCTCCCTAGCCAATCAAACTTTTTGATTTTCTAGGGATTGATTGAGAAGGCCCCGATCTACTCTTCCACCAAGAGAAATTTGATTCCCCCACTAATCCCTTGCGGCTCTTGTTACTCTTGGGTGTTTGAGCACCCTAGACGGTTGAGGTCACCTCGGAGCCACATTCCATTGTGGTGAAGCTTTGTGGTGTTGTTGGGAGCCTCCAATTAAGTTGTGGAGATTGCCCCAACCTTGTTTGTAAAGGTCCGGTCGCCGCCTTCAAGGGCACCACTAGTGGAATCATGGCATCTCGCATTGTGTGAGGGCGTGAGGAGAATACGTGGCCCTAGTGGCTTGTTGGGGAGCATTGTGCCTCAACACCGCTCCAACGGAGATGTACTTCCCCTCAAAGGGAAGGAACTTAATTTGGTAACACATCCTTGTCTCCACCGGCTCCACTTGTGGTTATTTCGTACCTTTACTTTATGCAAGTTTTACTTGTGTTGTACACTTGCTTGCTCTTGTTATTGTTATTGTTAGCATCATATAGGTTGCTCACCTAGCTGCATATCTAGCCAACCTTTTGTTGTTAACCCTAATTTGATAAGAAAATTTAAAAATCGGTTAGTTGCCTATTCACCCCCCTTTGGTCAACCATATCGATCCTTTCAATTGGTATCAGAGCCTCGTCTCTTTATTAAGGGTTTCACCACCCGAAGAGTATGGTTGAAACCGAGGAGGAAGTGCCCGAGGCCGTGGAGTTGACTTTGATCACACAAGACGACTTAAATGGAGCCATGGCTTCACTTAAGATGTCTATGACGACCGAAGTCAAGTCCATGCTTACAGAATTGGTTGAGGGTTTGAAAGCTACTCCTGATCCTTTGCTTGTGGTTAATCCCACTGCATCGGAGTCGGAGGCCAATTCCGGCAAGGAAGCGGCTAAAGGTACTCAAACTTCTTCCCCTCTCAACAAGAATGGGACGGGAACCTTTGCCTCGGTTCCCCCTCTCGCGGTCTATAGAGGACCAGTCCCTACACCACGCATTAACAATCTTGGTCCTCCTCCTAAGCTTGTTCAGGGTGGTTTTGCTAATTTGGTTTTTTGCATCAAGTCTCATTTGAATCACAGGTCAACAAACCTTTGGAGAATCATTGAGCAAGGCTTCTACTCGCATGATCCAAACAACTTCACCCCAAAAGAAGAATTGGATAATCAATACAATCACTCTACCTTGGTCATCCTTCAAGCAGTTCCTCTCGAAGATCTATCTCACTTATGTCCCTTCACTCATGCAAAGGATTGTTGGGAACACATCGTATCTTTTTACAAGGGGAGCTCAAGCATCCAACGGTGAAATGGCCCTAGATGAGGCCGATGAATTTGTGATGCTGGAAGATGAGGATCCGCATGACCTCTACCGGAGGGTGACAACTCTTGCGGTTGCTCTCCAAGACCATGGGAGCAAGGATACAAATGGCAATTGGGTCAAGCGCAAGTTTCTCAAGGCCATCATGACATTCAACAAGGCCATGTCTTCCGTGATTCGTCAAATGCCGGATTTCCACACCTTAACCTCAAGTGAAATGTTGGATGAGTTTATTCCATGAACGTCATGAACAAGACCGTCGGCAATGCTCTTGCTCGTGTCCAGTCAAAGAAAAGCTTACTCAGTCTTGCTTTGAAGGCCAAGGCCATTCCGAAAGAAGAAGAGGAGGAAGAAGTGGAGAGTTGCCCCGAGGACACCAAATATGCTTACCATGAGCACATGTATCTTGCGTCAAGGCAATTTTGGGTCAACAAGAGGAACTCAAGTCCCAACTTCACTAAGAATAACTCAAGTGGCTCAAAGAACAAGCAACAGGTAAGGACTTGCTACAATTGCGGCAATGTGAGTCACTTTGTGGCGGAGTGCCCTTATGAGAAGAGGGAAGACAATGGTGGCAAACTCATTCGCAAAGACAAAGCCAAGTCTTTCCCAAGCAAGAGCAACTTAAACAAGAAGATACCTCCAAAGGGCTTGGTGGCACATGAATAGTACGCCTCCGATGATGATGATGAAGATACAAATGGAGAAGGAATGGCAACAACGACCATTGTCATTGCCACATCTTCCCCCTCCAAGGTGTCTCTCTTCGGCGCCCCCAATGAGAACACCATTGCTAAATGTCTTGTGCCAAAGGTATTAATAAGTTAACCTCAAACATCAGAACCACCATCACTACTATTCCTTGATTGCTAGATTGTGTTGATGATAGTGAGGTGGTGAATGGTGATGAGAATGAGTTTACCAAGTTCGTGAGTAAGCTCAAGGGTGAATCCAAGAAGCACTTTATTGCTCTCTTGGAACAACTTGGTGAGGCCAATGACATCATTGAATCCCATGAGGATACTATCTCCAAGTTGGAGGAGCATAGTCGTGACTATGCCAATGAGATTGCGGATCTTTCCATTGCTATTGAGGAAGAGCGAGGTCTTCGTTTGACTCTTGAGGAATCACACAACGTTGATCATGCTAAATTGCAAAAATATCTTGATCATGCTAATGTTCTTACTCGTGTGCTTAAATACGAGAAAGTTGCACTTGGGGTTGGCCATGATAGTGTTGGAAATATGCCCTAGAGGCAATAATAAAAGGGTTATTATTATATTTCCTTGTTCATGATAATTGTCTTTTATTCATGCTATAACTGTATTATCCGGAAATCGTAATACACGTGTGAATACATAGACCATAACATGTCCCTAGTGAGCCTCTAGTTGACTAGCTCGTTGGTCAACAGATAGTCATGATTTCCTGACTATGGACATTAGATGTCGTTGACAACGGGATCACATCATTAGGAGAATGATGTGATGGACAAGACCCAATCCAAAGCATAGCACAAGATCGTGTAGTTCGTTTTGCTAGAGCTTTTTCAATGTCAAGTATCTCTTCCTTAGACCATGAGATCGTGTAACTCCCGGATACCGTAAGAGTGCTTTGGGTGTACCAAACGTCACAACGTAACTGGGTGACTATAAAGGTGCACTACAGGTATATCCGAAAGTGTCTGTTGGGTTGACACGGATCGAGACTGGGATTTGTCACTCCGTATGACGGAGAGGTATCTCTGGGCCCACTCGGTAATGCATCATCATAATGAGCTCAAAGTGACCAAGTGTTTGGTCACAGGATCATGCATTACGGTATGAGTAAAGTGACTTGCCGGTAACGAGACTGAACGAGGTATTGGGATACCGACGATCGAGTCTCGGGCATGTAACGTAGCGATTGACAAAGGGAATTGTATACGGGGTTGTTCGAATCCTCGACATCGTGGTTCATCCGATGAGATCATCGAGGAGCATGTGGGAGCCAACATGGGTATCCAGATCCCGCTGTTGGTTATTGCCCGAGAGCCGTCTCGGTCATGTCTACGTGTCTCCGCAACCCGTAGGGTCTACACACTTAAGGTTCGGTGACGCTAGGGTTGTATGAATATGAGTATGCAGCATACCGAATGCTGTTCGGAGTCCCGGATGAGATCCCGGACGTCACGAGGAGTTCCGGAATGGTCCGGAGGTGAAGAATTATATATATAGGAAGTGATATTTCAGTCATCGGGAAAGTTTCGGGGTCACCCGGTATTGTACCGGGACCACCGAAAGGGTCCCGGTGGTCCACCGGGTGGGACCACCCATCCCGGAGGGCCCCAAGGGCTGAAGTGGGGAGGGGAACCAGCCCATAGTGGGCTGGTGCGCCCCCCTTGGCCCACCCCCTGCGCCTAGGGTTGAAACCCTAGGGTGGGGGGCGCCCCACTTGCCTTGGGGGGTACTCCACCCCCCTTGGCCGCCGCCCCCTTGGGAGATTGGATCTCCCAGGGCTGGCGCCCCTCCTGGGGGCCTATATAAAGGGAGGGGGGAGGGGGGCAGCCGCACCCTGAAGTCCTGGCGCCCCTCCCCCTACTACACCTCTTCCTCCTCCGTCACGTGCTTGGCGAAGCCCTGCCGGAGTGCTGCTGTTCCACCACCACCACGCCGTTGTGCTGCTGCTGGAGCCATCATCATCAACCTCTCCTTCCCCCTTGCTGGATCAAGAAGGAGGAGATGTCATCCGCTCCGTATGTGTGTTGAACGCGGAGGTGCCGTCCGTTCGGCGCTAGGATCTCCGGTGATAGGATCACGACGAGAACGACTACTTCAACCCCGTTCTTTTGATCGCTTCCGCTCACGATCTACAAAGTGGTATGTAGATGCATCTCCCATGACTCGTTGCTTAGATGAACTCATAGATGGATATTGGTAAAACCGTAGGAAAAATTTTAATTTTCTGCAATGTTCCCCAACAGTGGCATCATGAGCTAGGTCTATGCGTAGTTCTCTATTGCACGAGTAGAACACAATTTTGTTGTGGGTGTAGGTCTTGTCAACTTGCTTGCCGCTACTAGTCTTATCTTGCTTCAGCGGTATTGTGGGATGAAGCGGCCTGGACCAACCTTACACGTACGCTTACGTGAGACCGGTTCCACCGACTGACATGCAGTAGTTGCATAAGGTGGCTGGCGGGTGTCTGTCTCTCCCACTTTAGTTGGAGCGGATTCGATGAAAAGGATCCTTATGAAGGGTAAATAGAAGTTGACAAAATCATGTTGTGGTTATTCGTAGGTAAGAAAACGTTCTTGCTAGAACCCAATTGCAGCCACGTAAAAGATGCAACAACAATTAGAGGACGTCTAACTTGTTTTTGCAGCAATTGTCATGTGATGTGATATGGCCAGAAGTTGTGATGAATGATGAATGACATATTGTGATGTATGAGATCATGTTCTTGTAATAGGAATCACGACTTGCATTTCGATGAGTATGACAACCGGCAGGAGCCATAGGAGTTGTCTTTATTTTTTGTATGACCTACGTGTCATTGAAGAACGCCATGTAAATTACTTTACTTTATTCCTAAACGCGTTAGCCATAGAAGTAGAAGTAGTCGTTGGCGTGACAACTTCATGAAGACACGATGATGGAGATCATGATGATGGAGATCATGGTGTCATGCCGGTGACGAAGATGATCATGGAGCCCCGAAGATGGAGATCGAAGGAGCTATATGATATTGGCCATATCATGTCACTACTATATAATTGCATGTGATGTTTATTATGTTGTATGCATCTTGTTTACTTAGAACAGCGGTAGTAAATAAGATGATCCCTTATAATAATTTCAAGAAAGTGTTCCCCCTAACTGTGCACCGTTGCTAAAGTTCGTCGTTTCGAAGCACCACGTGATGATCGGGTGTGATAGATCCTTACGTTCACATACAATGGGTGTAAGACAGATTTACACATGCAGAACACTTAGGGTTAACTTGACGAGTCTAGCATGTACAGACATGGCCTCGGAACACAGAGACCGAAAGGTCGAACACGAGTCGTATGGAAGATACGATCAACATGGAGATGTTCACCGATGATGACTAGTCCGTCTCACGTGATGATCGGACACGGACTAGTCGACTCGGATCGTGTAACACTTAGATGACTAGAGGGATGTCAAATCTGAGTGGGAGTTCATTCAATAATTTGATTAGATGAACTTAATTATCATGAACTTAATCTAAAACCTTTGCAAATATGTCTTGTAGATCAAATGGCCAACGCTCATGTCAACATGAACTTCAACGCGTTCCTAAAGAAAACCAAGCTGAAAGATGATGGCAGCAACTATACGGACTGGGTCCGGAACCTGAGGATCATCCTCATAGCTGCCAGGAAACAATATGTCCTAGAAGGACCGCTAGGTGATGCACCCGTCCCAGAGAACCAAGACATTATGAATGCTTGGTAGTCTCGTGCTGATGATTACTCCCTCGTTCAGTGCGGCATGCTTTACAGCTTAGAACCGGGGCTCCAAAAGCGTTTTGAGCAACACGGAGCATATGAGATGTTCGAGAAGCTGAAACTAGTTTTCCAAGCTCATGCCCGGGTCGAGAGATATGAAGTCTCCGACAAGTTCTATAGTTGTAAGATGGAGGAAAATAGTTCTGTCAGTGAGCATATACTCAAAATGTCTGGGTTGCACAACTGCCTGTCCCAGCTGGACATTAACCTCCTGGACGAGGCGGTCATTGACAGAATCCTTCAGTCGCTCCCACCAAGCTACAAGAGCTTTGTGATGAACTACAATATGCAGGGGATGGTGAAGACCATTCCTGAAGTATTCTCAATGCTGAAGTCAGCAGAGGTTGAAATCAAGAAAGAACATCAAGTGTTGATGGTCAATAAAACCACTAAGTTCAAGAAGGGCAAGGGTAAGAAGAACTTCAAGAAGGACGACAAGGATGTTGCCGCGCCCGGTAAGCAAGTTGCCGGGAAGAAGTCAAAGAATGGACCCAAGCCTGAGACAGAGTGCTTTTATTGCAAAGGGAAGGGCCACTAGAAGCGGAACTGCCCCAAATACTTAGCGGACAAGAAGGCCGGCAACACTAAAGGTATATTTGATATACATGTAATTGATGTGTACCTTACCAGTACTCGAAGTACTCCTGGGTATTTGATACCAGTGCCGTTGCTCATATTTGTAACTCACAGCAGGAGCTGCGGAATAAGCGGAGACTGGCGAAGGACGAGGTGACGATGCGCGTCGGGAATGGTTCCAAGGTCGACGTGATCGCCGTCGGCACGCTACCTCTACATTTACCTACGGGGTTAGTTTTAAACCTCAATAATTGTTATTTAGTGCCAAGTTTGAGCATGAACATTGTATCTGGATCTCGTTTGATACGAGATGGCTACTCATTTAAATCCGAGAATAATGGTTGTTCTATTTATATGAGATATATGTTTTATGGTCATGCCCCGATGGTCAATGGTTTATTCTTAATGAATCTCGAACGTAATGTTACACATATTCATAGTGTGAATACCAAAAGATATAAAGTTGATAACGATAGTCCCACATACTTGTGGCACTGCCGCCTTGGTCACATTGGTGTCAAGCGCATGAAGAAGCTCTATGCTGATGGACTTTTAGAGTCTCTAGATTATGAATCATTTGACACATGCGAACCATGCCTCATGGGCAAAATGACCAAGACCCCGTTCTCCGAAACAATGGAGCGAGCAACCAACTTGTTGGAAATCATACATACCGATGTGTGCGGTCCAATGAGCGTTGAGGCTCACAGAGGATATCGTTATGTTCTCACTCTCACTGATGACTTGAGTAGATATGGGTATGTCTACTTGATGAAACACAAGTCTGAGACCTTTGAAAAGTTCAAGGAATTTCAGAATGAAGTAGAGAATCAACGTGACCGAAAGATAAAATTCTTACGATCGGATCGTGGAGGAGAATATTTAAGTCACGAATTTGGTACACACTTAAGAAAACGTGGAATCATTTCACAACTCACGCCGCCTGGAACACCTCAGCGTAACGGTGTGTCCGAACATCGTAATCGCACTCTATTGGATATGGTGCGGTCTATGATGTCTCTTACCGATTTACCGCTATCATTTTGGGGATACGCTCTAGAGACAACTACATTCACTTTAAATAGGGCACCGTCTAAATCCGTTGAGACGACACCGTGTGAATTATGGTTTGGGAAGAAACCTAAGCTGTCGTTTCTAAAATTTTGGGGATGCGATGCTTATGTCAAGAAACTTCAACCTGAAAAGCTCGAACCCAAGTCGGAAAAATGCGTCTTCATAGGATACCCTAAGGAAACCATTGGGTATACCTTCTACTTAAGATCCGAGGGCAAGATCTTTGTTGCCAAGAACGGATCCTTTCTGGAAAAAGAGTTTCTCTCGAAAGAAGTAAGTGGGAGGAAAGTAGAACTCGATGAAGTACCACCTCTTGAACGGGATAGTAGTGCAGCTCAGGAAGATGTTCCTGTGATGCCTACACCAACTGAAGAGGAAAATAATGATGATGATCAAGGTACTCCGGATCAAGTTGCTACTGAACTTCGTAGGTCCACAAGGACACGTTCCGCACCGGAGTGGTACGACAACCCTGTCCTAGAAATCATGCTGTTAGACAACGGTGAACCTTCGAACTATGAAGAAGCGATGGCGGGCCCAGATTCCAACAAATGGCTTGAAGCCATGAAATCCGAGATAGAATCCATGTATGAAAACAAAGTATGGACTTTAACAGAGTTGCCCGATGATCGGCGAGCGATAGAAAACAAATAGATCTTTAAGAAGAAGACGGACGTGGATGGTAATGTTACCATCTATAAAGCTCGACTTGTCGCTAAGGGTTATCGACAAGTTCAAGGGATTGACTACGATGAGACTTTCTCTCCCGTAGCGAAGCTTAAGTCTGTCCGAATCATGTTAGCAATTGCCGCATACTATGATTATGAGATATGGCAGATGACGTCAAAACGGCATTCCTTAACGGTTATCTTAAGGAAGAGTTGTATATGATGCAGCTGGAAGGTTTTGTCGATCCTAAGAATGCTAACAAAGTATGCAAGCTCCAGCGATCCATTTATGGACTGGTGCAAGCATCTCGGAGTTGGAACATTCGCTTTGATGAGATGATTAAAGCGTTTGGGTTTATGCAGACTTATGGAAAAGTCTGCGTTTACAAGAAAGTGAGTGAGAGCTCTGTGGCATTTTTCATATCTTCTATTATATACTTAAAACAGAAGTAAAACAAGCCATCACGTTCGTCCCCATATGTTAAATTATATTGATCATTAATTTTATAGATTAATGGTTCAGATTTAAAGATGCAGCGTTACATACAAATATAGTCATCTACAAATAATTTGGCACATCACGTAAGAATAGTATATGGCACGTCTTTCGTCCAAGTCATATGTGCTTTCTATAAAAAAAAGTATGTCCAGAACAATCAAAGATGAACGTACGTTGCCATCGGCAAGTACGGCTGCCAACAGCTGAAAAAAAACACGGCCGCTAACGACTAATTAAGAAGAACGAGTAATTAAGAAGGAAAGTACTGCTCCCTCAAAAAAATAAAAGGAATACACGACTGCCAAGCAGTCTAGGTCCAGCGCTGTCAAAAAGGACGAGTCCGATCACAATACCACATGTATGATGATGACATCTCTGATTTTAGGAAAAATATATTAGCGTATTATTTCAGGAAATTAATCATTTGATAATATTTTTTACTTTAAGGGAAAATCAATCTAGGCTACTCCATTGATTCTTCACGTTGAGATAACAAACATTTTTTATGCATGCAAAAAAAAACTTTCTCATTTTTTGGGATTTTTTTTTCTCTACCTAGATAAAAGAAGTAGATGTGTATGTACATGGAATATAGTGTGGGTGCAAACAAATATAAAAACAAGTTCATGTTGAGATAACAGACATTTTTTACGCATGGGCAAAAAAAATTCTCTTTTTGAGGGAAAAAATCTTTCTCTGCCGAAATAAAAAAAAGTAGATGTGCACGTACATGGAATATAGTGTGGGCACAAACAAATATAAAAACACTTTTGTTTAATAATAAAGTACTATAAGATGTTAGCAACTCATACTAAAAGTACATTTACATCTAAGTGCCAAAAAATTATATTTATATTCTTGCATTATTTTTACAAATGAATTATGGCGCATGTTCTAATTACAATGGTTAACAGTATAAACTATCAACTTTTTCACGAAAAATACTCATGAGAAGGACCACGTGAATGCCAAGAAAAAGAGGGTCACTTAAAGTGTAGTACATGTCCATATCTGATACTTGGAACAGGGACGGAGAGTCCCCGCAGCAATGCATGCGCTAATTTCATCATGACATCAACAAAAATAGGGTCACGTAAATGGTAATATATGTCCATATCGGACACCTGCAGTACGGACGGAGAGTCCTGGCAAGAATGCATGCCTAATGTCAAGATTACATCAGGAAACAAGAAAATTAGTGCTTCAAGATCTACTCTACAATTGGGATGTCTACCTAACGGCCCTAACTGCGTAGGGATACGTAAAAGCATAAACTGTTGGACCAAATACAGTTCTTGATTTTTTTGACTTTTATTCTCTCAGAAAAAGACATAGGCATGCATGACTTCTCCAAAAATGGTAATCGAGAAGTGGTAGATTGCGAGGAATCGAAGAGAATATACACGTATAAGTACCACGCGCTAGACATGCATGATGTCTCTAAAATAATAAGTACATAGTAGGAGAGAATACTAATTTTAAGGAGAAAGACAGGCTTAGGCATTGACAGCGGGTAGTCGAACAATCTAAGCTAAGGATCTGGAGCGTACATACATGTATAAAGACCACATAGACATGCATGTCATTGAATAAGAGAAAGTGGATAATTGACAACATGCTACTATCCAAGTGACCATATACGTACCATAGGAGAAAATAATGTTTTGAGATGGAAACCTTAAAACAACATGGTCATGATGAAAAATAATAGGCTACAAGGACAGTAAGTGAGAGAGAATGAGCGACATAACAATTGGCTATAACATATGAGTCACTACATAAGAAACCGGGCAAAGTATGATGCCACTTCTAAAAATGCTAGAGAGGAAGCCATTCGATCAATTAGGGGAACGTTATATATTGTTGGGATTATGATGTGATACAGTGATTCTTGAGAAGAAACCGACTGAGGACAAGAAGAACATGTAACACATGACAATTACTAAGTTGTTATGTAATGGGGACTATCGATAAGATGTGTCGTTCGAGGACGATAGCTAAAGACATGTGGCTAAAGAGCCATTAAAAATCAAATGAGAGGGAGGTTCAAGTGATGATTGATTTATTGACACAAAACAATGCGTAATATGTGAGAGTATGAAAATAGTGCCGTCATGCTTTTGGACTTTCCACAACATGTACAATAGTCGTGAACCGAGGAATGAAGTTGATGCAAAGGGAAAAATGATAGAAATTTAATAATTCAATGTGACATATAGACAAAACATTAAATAGATTATAAGTGGTTGAATTTTAAAATTAAAATATGTACAAATAATAACTAAAAAGCAACATAGCCACTATAATGTGCGGGACACCTGGCAAGCAATTTAGTTCTATATGAAGTGAAAAAATCATTTATTGATAAAAATATGAAATTTGATTATACAATGGAACAAAATTAGCTATTTAGAATTACATCAATATAAAACCTACAGGTGATATGCAGTTGTAGATTAGAATAATTTTTTAAAAGATTTCTATCGATGACATGCAATATGTAGTGATGGAAGAAAAAAAAGACAAAGTAACATTCAATATAAGTATCAAATGCATGTAAATATTACCAAAAATATTTCAGTATGTAATGCATGTTTACTAGGATCATATCAACCAAAAATTGTGTGGAAAATAATTGGCTAAGAAACAATGCCAAGTAACTTGGGTATAGGGTTTTAATCATGTATGCACTAGCATATTGGTATACCCTGTAGCATAAATATAGAAATCTAGCCGCGCAAATGCGCGGGTCACTCCGCTAGTTATATGTAGATGACATACTCTTGATGGGAAATGATATAGAACTTTTGGACAGCATTAAGGCCTACTTGAATAAGTGTTTTTCAATGAAGGACCTTGGAGAAGCTGCTTACATATTAGGCATCAAGATCTATAGGGATAGATCGAGACGCCTCATAGGTCTTTCACAAAGCACATACCTTGATAAGATTTTGAAGAAGTTCAAAATGGATCAGTCCAAGAAAGGGTTCTTGCCTGTACTGCAAGGTGTGAGATTGAGCTCGGCTCAATGCCCGACCATGGCAAAAGATAAAGAAGAGATGAGCGTCATCCCCTATGCCTCAGCCATAGGATCTATTATGTATGCCATGCTGTGTACCAGACCTGATGTAAACATTGCCATAAGTTTGGTAGGAAGGTACCAAAGTAATCCCGGCAAGGAACACTGGACAGCGGTCAAGAATATCCTGAAGTACCTGAAAAGGACAAAGGACATGTTTCTCGCTGATGGAGGTTACGAAGAGCTCGCCGTAAAGGGTTACGTCGACGCTAGCTTCGACACAGATCTGGATGACTCTAAGTCACAAACCGGATACGTGTATATGTTGAATGGTGGAGAAGTAAGCTGGTGCAGCTGCAAGCAGAGCGTCGTGGCGGGATCTACGTGTGAAGCGGAGTACATGGCAGCCTCGGAGGCAGCACATGAAGCTATTTGGGTGAAGGAGTTCATCACCGACCTAGGAGTCATATCCAATGCGCCGGGGCCAATCAAACTCTTCTGTGACAACACTGGAGCTATTGCCCTTGCCAAGGAGCCCAGGTTTCACAAGAAGACCAGGCACATCAAGCGTCGTTTCAACTCCATCCGTGAAAATGTTCAAGATGGAGACATAGATATTTGCAAAGTACATACGGATCTGAATGTCGCAGATCCGTTGACTAAACCTCTCTCGCGAGCAAAACATGATCAACACCAGCACTCTATGGGTGTTCGATTCATCACAATGTAACTAGATTATTGACTCTAGTGCAAGTGGGAGACTGTTGGAAATATGCCCTAGAGGCAATAATAAAAGGGTTATTATTATATTTCCTTGTTCATGATAATTGTCTTTTATTCATGCTATAACTGTATTATCCGGAAATTGTAATACACGTGTGAATACATAGACCATAACATGTCCCTAGTGAGCCTCTAGTTGACTAGCTCGTTGGTCAACAGATAGTCATGGTTTCCTGACTATGGACATTAGATGTCATTGACAACGGGATCACATCATTAGGAGAATGATGTGATGGACAAGACCCAATCCTAAGCATAGCACAAGATCGTGTAGTTCGTTTTGCTAGAGCTTTTTCAATGTCAAGTATCTCTTCCTTAGACCATGAGATCGTGTAACTCCCGGATACCATAAGAGTGCTTTGGGTGTACCAAACGTCACAACGTAACTGGGTGACTATAAAGGTGCACTACAGGTATCTCCGAAAGTGTCTGTTGGGTTGACACGGATCGAGACTGGGATTTGTCACTCCGTATGACGGAGAGGTATCTCTGGGCCCACTCGGTAATGCATCATCATAATGAGCTCAAAGTGACCAAGTGTTTGGTCACGGGATCATGCATTACGGTACGAGTAAAGTGACTTGTCGGTAACGAGACTGAACGAGGTATTGGGATACCGACGATCGAGTCTCGGGCATGTAACATACTAATTGACAAAGGGAATTGTATACGGGGTTGTTCGAATCCTCGACATCGTGGTTCATCCGATGAGATCATCGAGGAGCATGTGGGAGCCAACATGGGTATCCAGATCCCGCTGTTGGTTATTGCCCGAGAGCCGTCTCGGTCATGTCTACGTGTCTCCGCAACCCGTAGGGTCTACACACTTAAGGTTCGGTGACGCTAGGGTTGTATGAATATGAGTATGCAGCATATCGAATGTTGTTCGGAGTCCCGGATGAGATCCCGGATGTCACGAGGAGTTCCGGAATGGTCCAGAGGTGAAGAATTATATATAGGAAGTGATATTTCGGCCATCGGGAAAGTTTCGGGGTCACTCGGTATTGTACCGGGACCACCGAAAGGGTCCCGGGGGTCCACCGGGTGGGGCCACCCATCCCGGAGGGCCCCAAGGGCTGAAGTGGGGAGGGGAACCAGCCCATAGTGGGCTGGTGAGCCCCCCTTGGCCCACCCCTGCGCCTAGGGTTGAAACCCTAGGGTGGGGGGGGGGGCGCCCCACTTGCCTTGGGGGGTACTCCACCCCCCTTGGCCGCCGCCCCCTTGGGAGATTGGATCTCCCAGGGCCGGCGCCCCCCCTGGGGGCCTATATAAAGGGAGGGGGAGGGGGGCAGCCGCACCCTGAAGTCCTGGTGCCCCTCCCCCTGCTACACCTCTTCCTCCTCCGTCACGTGCTTGGCGAAGCCCTGCCGGAGTGCTGCTGTTCCACCACCACCACGCTGTTGTGCTGCTGCTGGAGCCATCATCATCAACCTCTCCTTCCCCCTTGCTGGATCAAGAAGGAGGAGACGTCATCCGCTCCGTACGTGTGTTGAACGCGGAGGTGCTGTCCGTTCGGCGCTAGGATCTCCGATGATAGGATCACGACGAGAACGACTACTTCAACCCCGTTCTTTTGAACGCTTCCGCTCGCGATCTACAAAGTGGTATGTAGATGCATCTCCCATGACTCGTTGCTTAGATGAACTCATAGATGGATCTTGGTGAAACCGTAGGAATTTTTTTAATTTTCTGCAACGTTCCCCAACAGATAGACTCAAGGAAGAGTTTGATACACTTGACAAGGCTCACAAGGTCTTGAAGGGTGTTCATGCTTCTCTCAAAGAGACTCATGATCAATTCCAAGTGAAGCTAACCAAGGATATTTCCACGTGTCCTCCTTTCGTTCTAATTGATAATGCCCATGCTACTAACCCGTGTTGTGAGCATGTGCATCTTGTGGAGGAAAATGCCAAGTTGATGGAGCAACTTGAGAAGGGCCTTGTGACATGCATACAAGGCAAAAAGAACCTCAATGACCTTTTGAGTAACCAAAAGGAAGTTGTGGGAAAGGAAGGACTTGGGTTTGTACCCAAGTCAAAGAAGAAGATGAAGAACAAGACCAAGCAACATCTCTCGCTCAAGGAAACATTTGTTAAGGCGGGTGATGGTACTCATGACAAGAAGAAGAACAAGGAATTGGGTGGTAATGCCAAGAAGGGCAAAACCGCCCTGATGACCCACAAGTGTAGGGGATCTATCGTAGTCCTTTCGATAAGTAAGAGTGTCGAACCCAACGAGGAGCAGAAGGAAATGATAAGCGGTTTTCAGTAAGGTTTTCTCTGCAAGCACTGAAATTGTAGGTAACAGATAGTTTTGTGATAAGATAAATTGTAACGAGTAACAAGCAATGAAAGTAAATAAAGTGTAGCAAGATGGCCCAATCCTTTTTGTATCAAAGGACAAGCCTTGCAAAAAGGGCTCCCGAGGACACATGGGAATTATCGTCAAGCTAGTTTTCATCACGCTCATATGATTCGCGTTCGGTACTTTGATAATTTGATATGTGGGTGGACCGGTGCTTGGGTACTATCCTTACTTGGACAAGCATCCCACTTATGATTAACCCCTATTGCAAGCATCCGCAACTACAAAAGAAGTATTAAGGTAAACCTAACCACAACATTAAACATATGGATCCAAATCAACCCCTTACGAAGCAACGCATAAACTAGGGTTTAAGCTTCTGTCACTCTAGCAACCCATCATCTACTTATTACTTCCCAATGCCTTTATCTAGGCCCAAATAATGGTGAAGTGTCATGTAGTCGACGTTCACATAACACCACTGGAGGAAATACAACATACATCTCATCAAAATATCGAACGAATACCAAATTCACATGACTACTAATAGCAAGACTTCACCCATGTCCTCAGGAACAAACGTAACTACTCACAAAGCATATTCATGTTCATAATCAGAGGAGTATTAATATGTATTAAGGATCTGAACATATGATCTTCCACCAAGTAAACCAATTAGCATGAACTACAAGGAGTAATCAACACTACTAGCAACCCACAGGTACCAGTTTGTGGTTTTGATACAAGATTGGATACAAGAGATGAACTAGGGTTTTGAGAGGAGATGGTGCTGGTGAAGATGTTGATGGAGATTGACCCCCTCCCGATGAGAGGATTATTGGTGATGATTTCCCCCTCCCGGAGGGAAGTCTCCCCGGCAGAACAGCTCTGCCGGAGCTCTAGATTGGTTCCGCCAAGGTTCCACCTCGTGGCGGCAGAGTTTCGTCCCATAAGCTTCCCCACGATTTTTTCCAGGGTAAAAGCCTTCATATAGCAGAAGATGGACACCGGAGGGCCACCAGGGGGCCCAGGAGACAGGGGCGCGCCCAGTAGGGGTGGGCGCGCGCCCCACCCTCCTGGCCAGGGTGTGGGCCCCCTCAGGTGTTTCTTTCGCTCAATAATTCTTATTAATTCCAAAAATAAGTTCCGTAGAGTTTCAGGATTTTTGGAACAGTGCAGAATAGGTTTCCAATGTTTGCTCCTTTTCCAGCCAGAATTCCAGCTGCCGGCATTCCCCCTCTTGATGGTAAACCTTGTAAAATAAGAGAGAATAGCCATAAGTATTGATATATAATGTGTAATAACAGCCCATAATGCAATAAATATTGATATAAAAGCATGATGCAAAATGGACGTATCAACTCCCCCAAGCTTAGACCTCGCTTGTCCTCAAGCGGAAGCCGAAATTGAAAAATATGTCCACATGTTTAGAGATAGAGGTGTCGATAAAAATAAAATACGGACATGAGGGCATCATGATCATTCTTATAACAACAACATATATAGATTTTATCATGTAATTTCTTATGCTCAAGTAACGATCAATTCACAATGTCAAGTATGGTTCAGAAACTTCATTGGGAACTAACAAACTATAATCTCAGTCATTGAAGCAATTGCAATTTATCATAACATCAGAAAGAGTCAAAAATAGAGCTTTTCAACAAGTCCACATACTCAACTATCATGTAGTCTTCTACAATTGCTAACACTCACGCAATACTTGTGGTTATGGAGTTTCAGCCGGACACTGAGAAAGGTAGGGGCTTATTGTGTTGCCTCCCAATGTATTCACCTTTGGGTGATGTCAACAATAATAATTCATGCTAACTTACATCCAATTGGATATATATACATCAAGATCTTTAAAACACTAGGAGCTTGCCAAAGGATAAAATGAAAAAGGGAAAAGGTGAAGATCACCTTGACTCAAGCATAAAGTAAAAAAAACATAAAGTAAAAGATAGGCCCTTCGCAGAGGGAAGCAGAGGTTGTCATGTGCGTTTAGGGTTGGATGCATGAAATCTTAATGCAAAAGAACGTCACTTTATATTGCCACTTATATGTGGACCTTTATTATGCAGTCCGTCGCTTTTATTGCTTCCACAACAAGATTGTATAAATCTTATTTTCTCTGCACTAATAAGTCATACATATTTAGAGAGCAATTTTTATTGCCTGCAACATGACAACTTACTTGAAGGATCTTACTCAATCCATAGGTAGGTATGGTGGACTCTCATGGCAAAACTGGGTTTAAGGATATTTGGAAGCACAAGTAGTATCTCTACTTGGTGCAAGGAATTTGGTTAGCACAAGGGCGAAAGGCAAGCTCAACATGTTTGGAAGGTCAATGATAATATACTTTAACTGAGATGTGAGAAAACATAAACCATTACATTGTCTTCCTTGTCCAACATCAACTCTTTTAGCATGTTATACTTAATGAGTGCTTCACAATCATAAAAGATGTCCAAGATAATATATTTTTATGTGAACCTGTCCTTCCTTATTACTTCCTATTAATTGCAACAATGACCAAAACTATGTTTGTCAACTCTCAACAACTTTTATGCCTCATACTTTCTATGTGTGAAGTCATTACTATCCATAAGATCAATATGAACTCTTTTATTCTTTCTACTTCCTCAAGATCATGGCAAGATAGCAAAGACCTTGACTCAACACTAATCTTTATTATAGATAGCTCACAGACTCGATTACATAAAGGGATCACAAAGCAAAACTCAAAACTACTTGATACTATAACTTCAATCTACTAGATCAAAATACTACTTAAAGTATCAAACTAAATAAAACGGTAAAGATAGGAGTGTGATGGTGATACGATACCGGGGCACCTCCCCCAAGCTTGGCAGTTGCCAAGGGGAGTGCCCATACCCATGTGATTATGTCCTCAGAGGTGGTGAAGTAGGAGTTGTTGATGATGTAGGCTTGCCGTCCATCTTCCAAGGCATAGGCTCACCATCATAGAAGGATGATCGAGTCTCCGGGATCCTCAAATCTGCAGCCAAACTCATCCTCTTGAATCTATATTCATACTCACAGTTTTGGTTTTGCAGGTCATAGATCTGGGCTTGGAGGTGCTCGATTTTCTCTTGCAGCTTGGAGATGGTCTCCCCAATGACCTTGGCATCCAGCTTGTGGTTGTTGGTGAACACCGTGATCATCATATGGTTGGCGTTGAGTCCACGCTCCACCATCCCTTGGCACTTGAAAACTTGTTGCTCCATGGCTTTGAGCTTTGTCTCCACGCTTCCGGTACGCCTTGGTCCCTCCATCGCGGATGTGCAACACCCCATCCCGCATCTCAATGGTTTGAGGGTGTTGCAGCACCTCCGCGCGATAGGGGTTGATAACCCTCTCGAAAAACTTGTCCTTGGGAGCGCTTGGAGACATCATGGTGCTCTAGATCTGTCAGAAAAACAGCTCGAAATGAAAATAGAGGATATTTGCGTGATACGGTGGTCAAAGCCTTCGGGAGATTATATAATGAATTTTTACTGACCAAAATACATAACGTGCAAGAAAACGGAGTCCGGGAGGCACATGAGGTGGCCACGAGACAGGGGGGCGCCCTAGGAAGGGTGGGCGCTCCCTCCACCCTCGTGGAGGCCCTGTGTCCTTCCCGGACTACTTCTTCCTTTCTAAAATGCTTAAATATTCCAAAACTGATAAAAATTGCCATTAGAATTGTTTTGGAGTCGGTTTACTTACCGTACCATATACCTATTCCTTTTCGGAGTCTGGAACGTTCTGGAAAGTGACCCTTATGTATTCCTGAGGGGTTACGGTTTCAACAATATTAGTTTCAGCATTGATAGGATTACCTGAGATATGATGTTTAATTCTTTGACCGTTCACCACCCTTGGACTTGTGCCTTCAAAGTTGTTGATTTTTATGGCACCGAAACGATAGACCTCCTTGATAACGTAAGGACCTTCCCATTTAGAGAGAAGTTTTCCTGCAAAAAACCTTAAACGAGAGTTGAATAATAACACATAATCACCTACGTTAAACTCACGCTTTTGTATCCTTTTGTCATGCCAGCATTTGACTTTTTCTTTGAATAACTTGGCATTCTCATAGGCTTGGGTTCTCCATTCATCAAGTGAGCTAATATCAAATAACCTCTTCTCACCGGCAAGTTTGAAGTCATAGTTGAGCTCTTTAATAGCCCAATATGCTTTATGTTCAAGTTCAAGAGGTAAGTGACATGCTTTTCCATAAACCATTTTATACGGAGACATACCCATAGGATTTTTATATGTCGTTCTATAGGCACATAATGCATCATCAAGTTTATTGGACCAATTCTTTCTAGATCTATTCACAGTCTTTTGCAAAATTAATTTGAGCTCTCTGTTGCTCAACTCTACTTGACCACTAGACTGTGGGTGATAAGGAGATGCAATTCTATGATTAACATCATACTTAGCAAGCATCTTACGAAAAGCACCATGAATAAAATGTGAACCACCATCAGTCATAAGATATCTAGGGACTCCAAACCTCGGAAAAATAACTTCTTTAAGCATTTTAATAGAAGTGTTATGATCAGCACTACTAGTTGGAATAGCTTCTACCCACTTAGTAACGTAATCAACAACAACTAAAATATGTGTGTAACCATTAGAGGCAGGAAAAGGTCCCATATAATCAAAGCCCCAAACATCAAATGGTTCAATAACAAGAGAATAATTCATAGGCATTTCTTGACATCTACTAATGTTACCAATTCTTTGACATTCATCATAAGATAAGACAAACTTACGAGCATCTTTGAAGAGAGTAGGCCAATAAAAACTAGATTGGAATACCTTATGTGCAGTTCTATCTCCAGCGTGGTGTCCTCCATATGATTCAGAGTGACACTTGCGTAGGATCTGTTCCTGTTCATGCTCAGATACACAATGTCTAATAACACCATCTACTCCTTCCTTATAAAGGTGTGGGTCATCCCAGAAGTAATGTCTTAAATCATTAAAGAACTTTTTTCTTTTGCTGGTATGTGAAACTAGGTGGTATAAATTTAGCAACAATATAATTAGCATAATCAGCATACCAAGGAGCAGTACGAGAAGCATTAATGACCGCTAATTGTACATTAGGAAAGCTATCATCAATAGGCAGTGGGTCATCAAGAACATTCTCTAACCTAGACAAGTTGTCTGCAACGGGGTTCTTAGCGCCCTTTCAATCAATAATATGCAAATCAAATTCTTGGAGCAAGAGAACCCATCTAATAAGTCTAGGCTTAGCATCTTTCTTTTTCATAAGATATTTAATAGCAGCATGATCAGTGTGAATAGTAACTTTGGAATCAACAATATAAGGTCTAAACTTATCACATGCAAACACAACTGCATAAAACTCTTTTTCAGTAGTAGCATAATTTCTCTAGGCAGTATCAAGAGTCTTACTAGCATACTGGATAACATTCAATTTCTTATCAACTCTTTGCCCTAGAACAGCACCTACAGCATAATCACTAGCACCACACATAATTTCAAAGGGTAAATTCCAATCAGGTGGCTGAACAATATGTGCAGTGATCAAAGCTTTCTTAAGTATTTCAAATGCTTCTACACAATCATCATCAAAGACAAAAGGAATATCTTTTTGCAATAAATTAGTCAGAGGCCTAGAGATTTTAGAAAAGTCCTTAATGAACCTCCTATAAAAACTGGCATGACCAAGGAAACTTCTTATACCTCCTTGGGACATGGCATATTTTAAATAGCATCAACTTTTGCTTTATCAACTTCAATACCTCTCTCGGAAATCTTATGCCCCAAGACAATGCCTTCATTAACCATAAAGTGGCACTTTTCCCAAATCAAGACGAGACTAGTGTCTTCGCATCTCTGCAAAACTCGATCAAGGTTGCTCAAGCAATCATCAAAAGAGGATCCATAAACGGAGAAATCATCCATGAATACCTCACAAATCTTTTCACAAAAGTCAAAAAATATAGCCATCATACATCTTTGAAAGGTAGCAGATGCATTACATAAACCAAAAGGCATACGTCTATAAGCAAGAGTACCGAAAGGGCAAGTAAAAGTAGTTTTAGATTGATCCTTCGCTGACACGGGTATTTGAGAGAAACTAGAATAACCATCTAGGAAACAGAAATGTGTGTGTTTGGATAGTCTTTCTAGCATTTGATCGATAAAAGATAAAGGGTAATGCTCTTTCTTAGTAGCTTTATTTAATTTACGGAAATCAATTACCATCCTATAACCTGTAATAATTCTTTGTGGGATCAATTCATCTTTATCATTAGGAACGACAGCAATACCTCCCTTTTTAGGAACACAATGGATAGGGCTTACCCAATCACTGTCAGCAATGGGATAGATTATACCTGCCTCAAGGAGCTTTAGTATCTCCTTTCTTACCACTTCTTTCATTTTAGGATTCAATCGTTGTTGAGGATCTCTAACTGGTTTGGCATCGTCCTCCAAATTAATCTTGTGTTGGCATAACTTGGGACTAATGCCCTTGAGATCATCCAGAGTATATCCAATAGCATCACGGTGCTTCTTCAGAGTTTTCAATAATCTTTCTTCTTCTTGCTCTGAAAGGTTAGCACTAATAATAACAGGATATATTTTCTTTTCATCAAGGTAAGCATATCGAACGAATACCAAACTCACATGACTACTAATAGCAAGACTTCACCCATGTCCTCAGGAACAAACATAACTACTCACAAAGCATATTCATGTTCATAATCAGAGGAGTAATAATATGCATAAAGGATCTGAACATATGATCTTCCACCAAGTAAACCAATTAGCATCAACTACAAGGAGTAATCAACACTACTAGCAACCCACAGGTACCAATTTGTGGTTTTGATACAAGATTGGATACAAGAGATGAACTAGGGTTTTGAGAGGAGATGGTGCTGGTGAAGATGTTGATGGAGATTGACCCCCTCTCGATGAGAGGATCATTGGTGATTACGATGGTGATGATTTCCCCCTCCCGGAGGGAAGTTTCCCCGGCAGAACAGCTCTGCCAGAGCTCTAGATTGGTTCTGCCAAGGTTCCGCCTCATGGCGGCAGAGTTTCGTCCCGTAAGCTTGCCCATGATTTTTTCTAGGGTAAATGCCTTCATATAGCAGAAGATGGACACCGGAGGGCCACCAGGGGGCCCAGGAGATAGGGGGCGCGCCCAGTAGGGCCAGGGTGTGGGCCCCCTCAGGTGTTTCTTTCGCTCAATAATTCTTATTAATTCCAAAAATAAGTTCCGTGGAGTTTCAGGATTTTTGGAGCAGTGCAGAATAGGTTTCCAATGTTTGCTCCTTTTCCAGTCAGAATTCCAGCTGCCGGCATTCCCCCTCTTCATGGTAAACCTTGTAAAATAAGAGAGAATGGCCATAAGTATTGATATATAATGTGTAATAACAACCCATAATGCAATAAATATTGATATAAAAGCATGATGAAAAATGGACGTATCACGCCCCTACCAACAAAGCCAGTGACTTTAACCCCTCTTATGTTTTGTGTCGTGCTAGTGATGGGCATGTTTATGCCAAATTTGTTGGTTCTTCTTATGACTACATTGAATGGTCTATTTGGGTTCCTAAGACCCTTGTTACTAAAATCAAAGGACCCATTCAAGAATGGGTACCTAAATCCAAGCATTGATCTCTTGTAGGAGTTTGCTTCCGGTGGGGTGTCATGGTTGCTCGATAGTGGAGCAACAAATCATATGATCGGGAGCAAGGACTTGGTGGTGGATGTGCATCCAATTACATCTATGCCCATCCATGTCCAATTCGGTAATGCTTCAACATCTAAGGTATTGGGACTTGGCAAGGTAGTCATCTCTCAAGATTTATCTATTGAGAAGGTCATGCTTGTTGAGTCCCTTGCATACAATTTACTTCTCGTTCGTCGACTTGCACTTATGGGCTTTGCAACATTCTTTGATCTTGATACCATGGCCCTTTTGTGGAACAAGACTCTTAAAGTAGCTTTTGTTGGGCATGTCGAGAACGGTCTCTATGTGGTGATCTTTTCGGGGCGACCCACTAAGACCGTGACTTGCCTAATGGCTAAAGTTGATGTGGGTTGGCTTTGGCATCGCCGACTAGCCCATGTCAATATGAGATCTTTGCAAAGTCTCCTCAAAGGGGATCATGCCCGTGGACTAACAAATGTGATTGTTGCCAAAGATCGTGCTTGCAGTGCTTGTATTGAAGGAAAGCTACATGAGACGGCTCATCGACCCTCGACTATCATCTACTCGAAGAGGCCCTTGGAGCTCCTTGATACGTCTCCAACGTATCTATAATTTTTGATTAGTCCATGCTATTATATTACCTATTTTGGATGTTTATGGGCTTTACTATACACTTTTGTTGTTGTTTTTTGCCTATTTCAGTGTTTCAAAGAAAAGGAATATCAAACGGAGTCCGAACGGAATGAAACCTTCGGGAGAGTTACTTTTGGAACAAACGCAATACAAGAGACTTGGAGTAGACGTCAGGGAAGCTTCGAGGAGGCCGAGGGTCCAGGGCGCGCCCTATCCCCCTGGGCGCGCCCCCACCCTCTTGGGCCCCTCGTGTCTCCCCTGACCGACTTCTTTCGCCTATATATATCCATATACCCCAAAAACTTCCAGGAACACAATAGATCGGGAGTTTCGTCGCCTCAAGCCTCTGTAGCCACCAAAAACCTCTCGGGAGCCTGTTCCGGCACCCTACCGGAGGGGGGAATCCCTCTCCGGTGGCCATCTTCATCATCCCGGCGCTCTCGATGACGAGGAGGGAGTAGTTCACCCTCGGGGCTGAGGGTATGTACCAGTAGCTATGTGTTTGATCTCTCTCTCCCTCTCTCTCTCTCGTGTTCTTGATATGGCACGATCTTCATGTATCGCGAGCTTTGCTATTATAGTTGGATCTTATGATGTTTCTCCCCCTATACTCTCTTGTAATGGATTGAGTTTTCCCTTTGAAGTTATCTTATCGGATTGAGTCTTTAAGGATTTGAGAACACTTGATGTATGTCTTGCATGTGCTTATCCGTGGTGACAATGGGATATCACATGATCTACTTGATGTATGTTTTGGTGATCAACTTGCGGGTTCAGTGACCTTGTGAACTTATGCATAGGGGTTGGCACACGTTTTCGTTTTGACTACCCGGTAGAAACTTCGGGGCACTCTTTGAAGTACTTTGTGTTGGTTTGAATAGATGAATCTGAGATTGCGTGATGCATATCGTATAATCATACCCACAGACACTTGAGGTGACATTAGGGTTTTGGTTGATTTGTGTCTTAAGGTGTTATTCTAGTACGAACTCTATGATAGATCGAACGAAAAGAATAGCTTTGTGTTATTTTACTACGGACTCTTGAATAGATCGATCAGAAAGGATAACTTTGAGGTGGTTTCATACCCTACAATAATCTCTTCGTTTGTTCTCCTCTATTAGTGACTTTGGAGTGACTCTTTGTTGCATGTTGAGGGATAGTTATATGATCCAGTTATGTTATTATTGTTGAGAGAACTTGCACTAGTGAAAGTATGAACTTTAGGCCTTGTTTCTTAGCATTGCAATACCGTTTGTGCTCACTTTTATCATTAGTTACCTTGCTGTTTTTATAATTTCAGATTACAAAAACCTATATCTACCATCCATATTGCACTTGTATCACCATCTCTTCGCCGAACTAGTGCACCTATACAATTTACCATTGTATTGGGTGTGTTGGGGACACAAGAGACTCTTTGTTATTTGGTTGCAGGGTTGTTTGAGAGAGACCATCTTCATCCTACGTCTCCCACGGATTGATAAACCTTAGGTCATCTACAAGCTGTTTTAATATAGCACCGGAGGGAAGTTTCCCCGGCAGAACAGCTCTGCCAGAGCTCTAGATTGGTTCTGCCAAGGTTCCGCCTCATGGCGGCAGAGTTTCGTCCCGTAAGCTTGCCCATGATTTTTTCTAGGGTAAATGCCTTCATATAGCAGAAGATGGACACCGGAGGGCCACCAGGGGGCCCAGGAGACAGGGGGCGCGCCCAGTAGGGCCAGGGTGTGGGCCCCCTCAGGTGTTTCTTTCGCTCAATAATTCTTATTAATTCCAAAAATAAGTTCCATGGAGTTTCAGGATTTTTGGAGCAGTGCAAAATAGGTTTCCAATGTTTGCTCCTTTTCCAGTCAGAATTCCAGCTGCCGGCATTCCCCCTCTTCATGGTAAACCTTGTAAAATAAGAGAGAATGGCCATAAGTATTGATATATAATGTGTAATAACAGCCCATAATGCAATAAATATTGATATAAAAGCATGATGAAAAATGGACGTATCACGCCCCTACCAACAAAGCCAGTGACTTTAACCCCTCTTATGTTTTGTGTCGTGCTAGTGATGGGCATGTTTATGCCAAATTTGTTGGTTCTTCTTATGACTACATTGAATGGTCTATTTGGGTTCCTAAGACCCTTGTTACTAAAATCAAAGGACCCATTCAAGAATGGGTACCTAAATCCAAGCATTGATCTCTTGTAGGAGTTTGCTTCCGGTGGGGTGTCATGGTTGCTCGATAGTGGAGCAACAAATCATATGATCGGGAGCAAGGACTTGGTGGTGGATGTGCATCCAATTACATCTATGCCCATCCATGTCCAATTCGGTAATGCTTCAACATCTAAGGTATTGGGACTTGGCAAGGTAGTCATCTCTCAAGATTTATCTATTGAGAAGGTCATGCTTGTTGAGTCCCTTGCATACAATTTACTTCTCGTTCGTCGACTTGCACTTATGGGCTTTGCAACATTCTTTGATCTTGATACCATGGCCCTTTTGTGGAACAAGACTCTTAAAGTAGCTTTTGTTGGGCATGTCGAGAACGGTCTCTATGTGGTGATCTTTTCGGGGCGACCCACTAAGACCGTGACTTGCCTAATGGCTAAAGTTGATGTGGGTTGGCTTTGGCATCGCCGACTAGCCCATGTCAATATGAGATCTTTGCAAAGTCTCCTCAAAGGGGATCATGCCCGTGGACTAACAAATGTGATTGTTGCCAAAGATCGTGCTTGCAGTGCTTGTATTGAAGGAAAGCTACATGAGACGGCTCATCGACCCTCGACTATCATCTACTCGAAGAGGCCCTTGGAGCTCCTTGATACGTCTCCAACGTATCTATAATTTTTGATTAGTCCATGCTATTATATTACCTATTTTGGATGTTTATGGGCTTTACTATACACTTTTGTTGTTGTTTTTTTGCCTATTTCAGTGTTTCGAAGAAAAGGAATATCAAACGGAGTCCGAACGGAATGAAACCTTCGGGAGAGTTACTTTTGGAACAAACGCAATACAAGAGACTTGGAGTAGACGTCAGGGAAGCTTCGAGGAGGCCGAGGGTCCAGGGCGCGCCCTATCCCCCTGGGCGCGCCCCCACCCTCTTGGGCCCCTCGTGTCTCCCCTGACCGACTTCTTTCGCCTATATATATCCATATAACCCAAAAACTTCCAGGAACACAATAGATCGGGAGTTTCGTCGCCTCAAGCCTCTGTAGCCACCAAAAACCTCTCGGGAGCCTGTTCCGGCACCCTACCGGAGGGGGAATCCCTCTCCGGTGGCCATCTTCATCATCCCGGCGCTCTCCATGACGAGGAGGGAGTAGTTCACCCTCGGGGCTGAGGGTATGTACCAGTAGCTATGTGTTTGATCTCTCTCTCCCTCTCTCTCTCTCGTGTTCTTGATATGGCACGATCTTCATGTATCACGAGCTTTGCTATTATAGTTGGATCTTATGATGTTTCTCCCCCTATACTCTCTTGTAATGGATTGAGTTTTCCCTTTGAAGTTATCTTATCGGATTGAGTCTTTAAGGATTTGAGAACACTTGATGTATGTCTTGCATGTGCTTATCCGTGGTGACAATGGGATATCACATGATCTACTTGATGTATGTTTTGGTGATCAACTTGCGGGTTCAGTGACCTTGTGAACTTATGCATAGGGGTTGGCACACGTTTTCGTTTTGACTACCCGGTAGAAACTTCGGGGCACTCTTTGAAGTACTTTGTGTTGGTTTGAATAGATGAATCTGAGATTGCGTGATGCATATCGTATAATCATACCCACAGACACTTGAGGTGACATTAGGGTTTTGGTTGATTTGTGTCTTAAGGTGTTATTCTAGTACGAACTCTATGATAGATCGAACGAAAAGAATAGCTTTGTGTTATTTTACTACGGACTCTTGAATAGATCGATCAGAAAGGATAACTTTGAGGTGGTTTCATACCCTACAATAATCTCTTCGTTTGTTCTCCTCTATTAGTGACTTTGGAGTGACTCTTTGTTGCATGTTGAGGGATAGTTATATGATCCAGTTATGTTATTATTGTTGAGAGAACTTGCACTAGTGAAAGTATGAACTTTAGGCCTTGTTTCTTAGCATTGCAATACCGTTTGTGCTCACTTTTATCATTAGTTACCTTGCTGTTTTTATAATTTCAGATTACAAAAACCTATATCTACCATCCATATTGCACTTGTATCACCATCTCTTCGCCGAACTAGTGCACCTATACAATTTACCATTGTATTGGGTGTGTTGGGGACACAAGAGACTCTTTGTTATTTGGTTGCAGGGTTGTTTGAGAGAGACCATCTTCATCCTACGTCTCCCACGGATTGATAACCCTTAGGTCATCTACTTGAGGGAAATTTGCTACTGTCCTACAAACCTTTGCACTTGGAGGCCCAACAACGTCTACAAGAAGAAGGTTGTGTAGTAGACATCAAGCTCTTCTCTGGCGCCGTTGCTGGGGAGGTGAGTGCTTGAAGGTATATCTTTAGATATTGCAATCGAATCTTTTTGTTTCTTGTTTTATCACTAGTTTAGTCTACAAAAGAAAACTACAAAAAAATGGAATTGAGTTTGCCTCATACGCTTCATCTTTTTAATATCTTTCGTGAGAACGATGGAAAGGAAAATTGTGCTCAAGTGCTAGAAGAAGACATCTATAAAATGTTTGGCACTAAATCTTTGAATAATGAGCATGATTGCAATGTTGTTAGTATGAACTCTTTGAATATCCATAGTACTAAGAATGATTGCACTAGTCATGATGAAAATGTCTCTTATAAGGATGTCAACTTTTGTGGAGTGCATAGAGTTTGCAAGTACACACCAAATAGAGAAGATAGATTTTGCAAGAGGCATAAGTATTTAGAAAGTAAATGGTTGCAAGAAAAGCTAGATGCTTGTGCTGAAAATTTAAAATTGCTTTGCCATCCTTGTGAACTTTGCAATGAACGTGATCATTTAAATCCCCAATGCAAATTGTTTCGTGATCGTATCATGTCCAAAAATTGTGATGACTTGATTTCCCTTGCACATCATAATGAACTTAGTTTGCTTATGGGTTATGAAGAAATGAAACGTTTGACTAAGAATCTTCCAGTGTTTGTCCTTGATAAAGTTCTTGATTTTGATCTAGAGGAAATTTATATGTATTGTGCGGTGAATTGCATTGAAATCCTTACATTGCCAATTACATAAAATCAATAAAACAAATAGAAGATGAAGAGAATACTAATGAAAGGGAAGAGACTTGCCAATATCCTCCTATTATTTCTTATGATGAATCAGGTAAAGAGGAGGATCTTTCTATTCAACCAATCTCATTAATAAGGAGCTCCAAAAAGAGGGTTAACCCCACACATGATGTGAAGAAGAAAAAGAAAAGACGGAGAAGCAAAGGTAAAAAGGTGTCCCTCCCAAATGATGTTGCTCCTATTACTCACTGTGATGATGATAATTGCTATAATATTGGTGCTATGCATACTATTTATGATGAGAGTGATTATGCTTATGATATGAAAAGGCCCAAGCTTGGGGATGCTATGTTTGATGAGAATGACATGTTTGAGAATATATTTGCTACAATTAATGTTTATCACAAGCTTGGGGATGCTACGTTAAACGAAGATGATATTTTTAGCCTCCCAAGTTCCGATGAGCAAATTTTTTATGATGATAGCATGCCTCCTGTTTATGATGGTTATATCGATGAAAGTGGGTTTGGAAGAGTGTCAACTTTAGGAAGTAATGATCCTACTATTTTGGAGGGTGTTGAATCTTATAATATTTATGAAAGTGGATTTGGAGAGGTCATGATTTTATTTAGTGATGAATCCACTATTTTGGAAGAGGTTTCAATTGATTATGATGAGAACAAAGTCGCTACTTATGATGATTATTGCGATGAAACTTATGCTATAAAAAGTAGTGATGATTATATTTATAAAACTTGTCATGATTATGATTACCCTTTTTCTGAACATTACTATTTTAATATGGAAACAATTTATAGTATTCGAGTCTCTTATGATACTCCCACTATTCCGAATGAGAAGAATTTTGCTTATGTGGAGAGTAATAAAAATTCTATTCTTGTAGATCATGAAAAGAATGCTTTATGTGATAGTTATATTGTTTAATTCAGTCATGATGCTACTGAAAATTATTATGATGGAGGAACATATGCTTGTAGGAATCTATTATATACTTAAAACAAAAGTAAAATAAGACACCACATTCTTCCACATGTGTTAAAATAATATGCACCGTTGATCAATAATAATTACGGCTGAGATTTAAAGATATTACGTTACGTGCCTAAAGTGTGTATTGAACCGACACGTATAAGGTGCCTCAATAAAAAGTTGGAAATAATAAATAATTTATGAATCGGCAAGTAACCAGCACATATGGATGGTTTCCAGAAGAAAAAGAATACACGGGTGCTTAATTTCAAGGAAAAAAATAGCACGTACACACCATATCAAAGCTGTCACGTACATGTATCCTTTGTTGTAAAAGTGCAACAACCGTCACGTGGATCAGATGGATATCTAAAAGTTTAGAATCCCAACTACGTGTTGTACCCTGCAAAAAAAGGGTGTTGTACATGGAAAGAAAGGAAGAAGTAATCAACTTAGATTTGGATTCTAACCAGAAGAGAAAAATAGGCACGCTACACATACCTAGACCAATATCACGTACTGTACGTGTGTACATAATTAAAAGGAAAGTCCGGATAAATAGAGAAGCTATGGTCTTAATTATTTAAATAAAATATATATTATATTTATATAGATAAGGATTTCCAATTGATTTATACGTGGAGTTTAAAATAAAAAAATAAAAAAAATATTTTCCATTATATAATTCATCTGTAGTGCTTAAATATAAATTTTACCTCATAAGGTCCTACATGTATTTAAAGTTCAAATAAATCATTATTTGATTCCAGCCAGATTAGGATATAAATTGACGACGTGGAATAATACGAAACAAGAAAAACCTATGATAGGATTCAACAAGATAGAAAAAAATAATAGTAACTTTTTAGAATACACACTAATAGTGTTACAAGAATTTTCATTATACAGTATATTGTTTTTCTATAGAGCTAAAATACAAAAATTAACCATAAATGTGAACATGTAATCTCATGAAAATCTTATGCGATTCTAGCCTGTTTAGAATGTAAATTTATGAAGAACATTAAATACTTCTCCCTCTGTAAAGAAATATAAGAGTGGTTAGATCACTACTTTAGTGATGTAAACGCTCTTATATTTCTTTATGGAGGGAGTAAATTTTTATGATATACACAAATAGTTACTTAGGCTTAGGTGTTTAGTCTACATGAATATTTTGAGTAAGAGGGTAGTGTCATGGGCATTTAGCATGTGTGGAAGATCTACGTGCATGGTATTGTGCCATCTCAAAACACAGTTGCAAGACACTGATGAAGATAGAGGAAGATGACATAAAATTTATACATTTAGATGGTTTCGCTTGGTAGGAGGCGAACCTCTCGGAAGTCACCACTTATCACACGAGCGTGACTTTAATAATAATAATACATTTACCATAATGATTTCAGCCAGAATATGATCATGTTTCCCCAAGATAATATATCAATTGTAACGTGGCAGCTTGGTTAACACTAGGCTGCGTGAGGGGAATAGCAAATCGACAAAGAGTAGTAGAAGAGAGAAATCAGAAGATCATTATGGAATTATAAATCTTTTTACTGTACGCTGCTGAGCTTTATCACAATACAATATGTCTTCCAAGAATAAATACAATTAAATGCAGACTCCCGGGGTCTTATCTTTTTTGAAGATGCACCTTTTATATATTGTATTTTTTATAAAATTTAAATATTGCTAGAGAAATACTGGTGGAGAATAGAAAATCAAATAGAACAAATAGACCATAGTGAATCATAGAGAATACTTCAGTAAAAAATGAAGCACTAATTCATGTCAAATATGCAGTGCCTCATTTTTTCGAAAAAAATACAATTACATGCAAAGACACTAGGCATCATTAGAACTGACAAGCTCTGGCTAGGTCCAGCGAAAGAACATTATAACCAATTTACCCACCATTCATCGATTATGTTTGTTCAGACTTGGAATTAGTATACATAAATAAATTA